>NC_064925.1:424018306-424321336 GCF_023897955.1 Schistocerca gregaria | reverse complement strand
ACGGAACCTTTCAGCAGTTCTGCTCTGCGACTCATAGAACAAGACTGCGATGAAATTTAATGAAGAAAATACAGTCCGCATAATACGTTGCAGGTGCGTGTGAGTGGAACCTAGGGAACGTCGGAGGCGAAGAGAAGAATGTTATAGTCATGTTATAGCTATATATAACCAACAGATTTTGTTAGTTATTTTGTGTTGTTAGTTATTTGGTCAATAGTTGAAGGCGTACAGTTGTACAGGAGACCCAATTCGTGTGAAGTAAAGTCTGTACAACACATTAAAATTTTAGAATGTTCAAAATGAAGTGTCTGAGAAAAGACTTGGAAAGTAACGAACAAAGTACAATGTCATTACGGGCTTGCACATGGACGTAACTCACTACCAGGTATTACACAAACTTCATTACAGTCTCTGATGTAATCAACCGTAATACACATTATTATATCTACGATAACAGCACCTAATAGTATCGTCACATAAATTTCAATAGTAAATTTGTGTATAAATTGGACTTCGTGTAATTTGTGAACTACCATTTCAAATAATACATTATTTATATCTGTGTAGTGAAATGAACTATAACATTAATGTACTAAGTTTGTAAAGTCGTTTGCATAAATATATACCCAAAGGTTTCTAACATTTCAAAGTCAGTTCAAGTAATAACCTAGTTAAAGAAGTAAATCCTTGAGCTAATTGTATGATGGCGTGTTGGAAACACAGTCGTAAAGACTAGCCTTGTTAGTTGTAGAAAGAACTGTTTGTAGAATCTTTTGTGAATCAGTCATCATAGAATTTCTGGGTATAGAAGATTAAGTGAATAAATTGCTTCATTTAGCAGTAAGTAAATCATCAACTATACAGTCCTTAAAATAGTTTGTTTCCTTCTATAGAAAGTATCCGAGATTACCATACATTTAAAACGAAGACAAAAAGCTTTAAGAGAATAAGTTAAGTAAAAGAATCATATTTTAGTGACGTGGACATTTCCTTCCATTTCACTCCTTTGAGAAACATGAAAATCCGCTTGATGGACACGCCATTATATACCTGTTATTAAAACGGCATGTTACAAAATGCATAGAAAAATCCCTCATCTAACCACTGGACCTATCATAAGTAAGATTTCTCAAGTCAACATCCCTTTTTCTCAACCCATACTAACCGTAATGCATTTCATAACGTATTGTTAGACAGGTATTTTAACCGGCTTTTGGTACATCGTAGGTAAAAGACACCACTGATTATCAGTTTCCAACCCGTGTTTCATAAAACTGACCTGTTAATCATGAATAAAAGACTCCTGTTTCACCTTATTATAAGTACCATTTCATTTCTTTTAAAAAGTTATTAACTGGGCTATTTGTCCCCAGCGTTGTCATTGAAAATAACAGTGATTCTGTGGTATAGCAGCAGCCTTTTCAGTAGTTGCAGGGGCCACAGTCTGGATGATTGACTGATCGGGTATTGTAACACTAACCAAAATGAACTTGCCTTGTTCGAACTGCGAACAGGCTGAAAGCGAGGGTAAACAACAACCGTGAATTTTCTCGAGGGCATATAGCTTTGCTGTATGGTTAAATGATGATGGCGTCCTCTTCGGTAAAATATTCCGGAGGAGAAATAGTACCCCATTCGGATCTCCGGACGGGGACCACTCAGGAGGACGTCGTTATCAGGAGAAAGAAAACGCGTTCTACGGATCGGAGCGTGGAATGTCAGATCTCTTAATCGGGCACGTCGATTAGAAAACTTAAAAAGAGAAATGGATAGGTTAAAGTTACATATAGTGGGAATTAGTAAGTTCGGTGGCAGAAGGAACAATACTTCTGGGCAACTGAGTACAGGGCTATAAATACAAAATCAAACAGGGGTAACGCAGGAGTAGTTTTATAATGAATAAAAAATTCGAGTGCAGATAAGCCACTACAAACAGTGTAGTGAACGCATTATTGCGGCCAAGACAGACACGAAGCCCACTCCTACCACAGTAATACAAGTTAATGGCAACTAGCTCTGCAGAAGACGAAGAGTTTGATGAAATGTATGACGAGATAAAAGAAATTATTCACATAGTGAAGGGAGTCGAAAATTTAATAGCCTTGGGTGAGTGGAGTTCGATGGAAGGAAAAGGAAGAGAAGGAAACGTAGGAGGTGAATGTGGAATGGGGGTAAGGGATAAAGAGGAAGCCACCTGGTAGCTAACACTTGGTTCATAAATCAAGAAAGAAGGTTCTATACATGGAAAAGGCCTAGAGATGGAGGAAGGTTTCAGATAGATTATTTAATGGTAAGACAGAGATTTAGGAACCAGGTTTTAAACTGTAAGATATTTCCAGGGGCAGAAGTTGAGCACAATCTATTGGTTATGAACTGTAATTAAAACTGAAGAAACTGCAAAAATGTGGGAATTTAAGGAGATAGGACCTGGATTAACTGACTGAACCAGAGGTTGTAGAGTGTTTCAGGGAGAACATTATGGAACGATTGACAAGAATGGGGGAAAGAAATACAATAGAAGAATGGGTAGCTCTGAGAGATGAAATAGTTAAGGCAGCAGAGGATGAAGGAGGTAAAAAGACGAGAGCTAGTAGTAATCCTTATGTAACAGAAGTTATTTTGACTTTAATTAATGAAAGGAGAAATACAAAATGGAGTAAATGAAGCAGTCAGAAAGGAATACAATCGTCTCAAAGATGAGATCGACAGGAAGTGCCAAATGCCTAAGCAGGGAGGGCTAGAGCACAAATATAAGGATGTAGAGGTATATATCACTATGGGTAACATAGATACTACCTACAGGAAAGTTAAAGAGACCTGTGGAGAAAAAAGAGTCACTTATATGAATATCAAGAGCTGAGATGAAAACCTAGTTCTAAGCCAAGAAAGGAAAGCATAAAGGTCGAAGGAGTATACGAGGGCGACTTTAGGACAATATTATGTAAATGGAAGTGGATGTAGATGAAGATGAAATGAAAGATTAGATATTGTGTGAAGAGTTTGACAGAGCACTGAAAGAAGTAAGTCTAAACAAGGTCTCTAGAGTAGACAGCATTCCATTAGAAGTACTGACAGCCTTGCGAGAGCCAGCCCTGACAAAACTCTACCATCTGGTGAGCAAGATGTATGACACAGGCGAAATACCCTCAGACTTCAAATAGAATATGATAATTTCAATCCCAAAGAAAAAAGGTGTCGACAGATGTGAAAATTACCGAACTACCAGTTTAATAAGTCACGGCTGCAAAATACAAACGAATTCTTTACAGACGAATGGAAAAACTGGTAGAAGCTGCCCTCTGGGAACACCAGTTTGCATTCCGTAGAAATTTTGGATCACGTGAGGGAATACTGACCCTACGACTTATGTTAGAAGATAGATTAAGGAAAGGGAAACCTATGTTTCTGGCATTTGTAGACTTAGAGAAAGCTTTTGACAGTGTTGACTGGAATACCCTCTTTCAAATTCTGAAGCTGGCAAGGGTCAAATACAGGGAGTGAAAGGCTATTTACAATTTATACAGAAACCAGATGGCAGTTATAAGAGTCGAGGGGCATGAAAGGGAAGCAGTGGTTGCGAGGAAAGTGATGTTATTCAATCTCTATATTGAGCAATCAGCAAAGGAAACAAAAGAAATATTCGGAGTGGGTACTAAAATTCATAGAGAAGAAATAAAAACTTTGAGGTTCGCCGATGACACTGTAATTCCATCAGAGACAGCAAAGGACCTGGAAGAGCAGTTGAACGGAATGACTGTCTTGAAAGGAGGGTGTAAGATGAAGGTCAACAAAAGGAAAACGAGGATAATGAAATGTAGTTGTACTATGTCGGCTGATGCTGATGCAATTAGATTAGGAAATGAGACACTTACAGTAGTAAATGAGTTTAGCATATGGTCGAAGTGGAGAGGATATAGAATGTAGACTGGGAATGGCTAGGACATCGTTTCTGAAGAAGAGAAATTTCTTAACATCGAGTCTAGATTTATGTGTCAAGAAGTGGTTTCTGAAAATATTTGTGTGGAGTGCAGCAATGTATGGAAGTGAAAAGTGGACGATAAATAGTTACGACAAGAAAAGAGCAGAAGCTTTCTAAATGGCTGCTACAGAAGAATGCTGATAATTAGATGGGTAGATCACAACGAATGACGAGGTTTTGAATGGAATTGGGGAGCAGAGAAATTTGTGGCAGAACTTGAATAGAAGACGGGATCGCTTGGTAGGACATTGAAGATAAATTTGGGGCACAACTTGACTAGAAGGTGGGATCGGTTGGTAGGACATGTTCTGATGCATCAAGGGATTTACCAATTTAGTATTGGAGAGGATCGTGGATGGTAAAAATCGTAGAGGGAGACCAAGAGAAGATTACAGTAATCAGATTCACAAGGATCTAGGTTGCAGTAGGTACTGGGAGATGAAGAAGGTTGCACAGGATGGAGCATAATGGAGAGCTTCATCAAACCAGTCTCTGAAATAAAGACCACAATAACACACACTTAACGAAACGGCAAACATATTGTGGCCTTGAACTATGATTCAAATAATTTTACTAAGGCCTGAGGTACTTATTCTAACTGAAAATTTTGGACGAGTTTAAGTTCATGTCGCCCTACTGACTGGTCCTGATCTCTGCCTGTCGTACAAGTCGGAACAAGCATTTGGAAAGCAAAACACAGATTTGAAAGCACGGAAATGTATAAACATGAATGCATCACAAATTCATGACAGTCCTTCGGCTACCCACATCCCATAAACTGAACTTATTAGAATTACTATCATTACTTTAAAACTTTGGGAGTGCAAAATTTTTAAGTGGGCCCCCTGGTATTACTACTTAAGGTACATTATGAATTTAATTTCGCCTAATAATTAGTAATTCTGAGCAACTTAATTAGGAAAAATGCACAATAACGTTGTAATATAAGCCACGTGCGTGCCGAAAAGTAGCGTGAACAATGATAAAGTAGTTGTAAGGCCATATACGTTCCCTGCTCACTACTACAATATACTCTTTGAGTGAAGGTGAAGAATGATAGCTTTCAAGATTAATTCCAAATTTAACTTCACCCTGTCAAGGTGAGATGTCGGCATTTAGGGCTCGCAGAAAATAAGATGCACTTGTGCTGAAACGTCTTCTCATACTAAGTGCTGGGAGACTACAACCCACTGTCCTAAAAGCCGACCGCCTAGGCACTCAAAGGATAGTTCTTGCTTTCTCTTCACCAAGTAGCATTTCTCCACAGTCTGCAAGCATCATAGTGATCGGGGAGCTGCATCATAATCATAAATCTTCGATTTATGTCGAGGGTACGGCTAGTTCCGGAAAATTCTTTCATGGTTCTTCAATATCCAACACACATTCATAAATAAAGCACATTTTCTCTTGCCGTTCTACAAGGATATTTATTAAATGTGGCATGTTTGTCCTTGTAATAGGCTTATAACCAGTTTCACTATGTTCATAATTAATAGCAATACGCAGCACCTTTAATCTACACACCCTTTGTGTTTACACTTACCAGCTAACTGCAAACTGTGAGCTTTCACAACAGTTCTCAATGTATAGTTTCATGTCTTGTATATTATTACCTTTACTTTCAAATTTCTTGTGGCAACGATGAGTGTGTAAAGCCTGATGTTTAACTAATACCACGTTTATTTTAGTTTGGGTCATTTTAATATGTCCAATAAGTAATCATGATTTCAAGCCAGTAGCTCTGGTGTCAGTATTCTTCCGCGAAACTTTCGTGGTATCAAATTTGGAATTTTTTTTTTACAAACATTAATTAGTCACATTAGATTCCAATTTGTATGAACAGAATTGTTGTACCACTATTTTATTTGAGTTTGCCGTATTATCCTGGTTCGAGATGTATCACGAATCTGCAATATCAAAATAATGCCAAATCTGAAATACGAAATATTGAACAAAGAAGAAATCAGTTAATACATTTAGTGTCGAATGTCCTCTGAATTTGGAGGAAAATTATCTTTTTTGATAAAGGCGCGTATAAAATTATATTATCCATGTAATCTGGAGGCATTGTTGACATGGTAATAATTCCTTTCCTTCCAAATTTTTGCAACACCTGACTACGTAGCACTTAAGGCTTATTTGTGATTTAAATAATGAAAATTTCTCCAGTTGCGTATAACGAGGAATTGATAGTATTCATTATTTCAATTGTGAATGATGCATGTGCCTCCTTTCCTAAAATATCTAATATGTAGAACGAAACTAATTTAAGACTTACTGTCTTTTATTTTCCACTCTTCTTGAAACCTCTTCAGTCTTCCACTTCTACTACCTCTAACAATTTTCAGTGGACCCTGCTTCTGAACTTTTCTCAGTTCTGGATCACCTGTAGTCTTATAACAATGAGTTCAATCGGTTTTCGTCTCTACCGCATTGTGTTCATAATCTTTTAGATAGAGTTACAGACTTTTTCATTTACCTTATGCTTCCATGTCCCATCGGTAGGGTTATGGACTCAAGAAAAGTACTTCCCTTTTTTTTCTTTTTAACTTCTTTCAGTCGTCCCCTTTTACTTAAAATTAGGCACTCCAAAGCAGAGTCCTGGTTTTCTAACTGAACCGTAGTGCTTGTTTCGGCGCCGTAAGGTAGTAGTCCTTTGTTGCCCATGTTGTGTGTTAGTTTGTAAGTTAGGTAGGATTTTCTGGCTCTTCCGTTGACTGCCAGTTTATTCAGTCCATTGTGTTGGATCCATTCCTTCAGATATTTTTTTAATCTTGCCAGGTTCTACCTCCAGGTATGTTTCCCCTTCCTGTCTGTGTCCTCCATACACTAACTTTTCATACACAAATCTGAAACGCGCTAATCCAGTTTTTCATTCAACATGGCTACCTTTCTTAGCGCTTCCCTTCATGTGTCTTTAAAAGTGGAAGATCTTGAGCAAAGGCTAAACAACTGTTTTCCAGGTTGTTTCCTTTCTTTCCAACGCTAATTACTATTACGCTACTAAAAGTAAATAATATTCGTAGTATAATCCCGACACCAAATGAATAAATTAGCATGAATAAATAACAATAAAAGAAGAATATATGTAACTAGTGTGTGTTATAGTACACAGAAATCTCAGATACACTATCCAAATCAGATTGAACGTTTTCGACACTAAAATGCGAATTGTGCCCCACACTGTGACACAACATCTAGTTTATCTACACGCTAAATATATAAATACAAAAGGAAACCATTTCACGGTACGCATAACGATACAAAATTACTTTTAGCGGACACCAACCGTACAGCGCGATCGGCAGCGTGGAGCACTAGATTGCCAGCCGACGTCCTATCTCTGTCATGTCCTGTAACGACAAGTATGTGTCTCCTTCAAAACCATACACCTGCCTCGTGCTGACCGGAATCTTACGTTACGACACTGACCAGTCTTAATAGACAAAGGTGTTCTTGTCTCTGTGAGATTAATAACACCAGTTGACAGGTAAATTTTTTTCTTAAAAGTGAAGGGTTTTTCTGGTGTATTTTTGGGTGCCGATTTCAGGTAAAATACTTAGAATATCCAATGACAAGCGCTTTCGACAGAAGTTTAGAATTTCATGCACGTTTGAGGTGTAACTTCGAAGGGATTGTGTTTCAGTCCCATTTCAAGTCTTCTTTACTCATTTATAATGCTCCGTTTAGTCTATAAATTTTCCAGTATTCTTGATCTCCAGCATTTTTTGTTATGATCTTGTCCTGAGCTTGGAGAAATAATACTTAGGAACGAACTTATTTTTAATACCAGCAACCTTTCTCCTTTTCCGTAAGTCCTACATAAGTAAGCTTTCTAGTGCGTTGATGTATAATTGAGTGTGCATCAGCATGAGCGGTGGTCAGAGTGATTTTATTCATTTTTCTGTGTAGGAAATTAGGAATTTTCCATGAAGTCTTGTTCAAAGATGCCCTGAATGCTGGCCTTGCTTACAACAGCTGACGTCCTTGCCTTTTTACCTTTTTGGGATTGGTCAAGCACCCACCAATTTTTAATTGAGTTTCTTGGTGGTTAACTGGCATGGTCCAGAGCAACTGTCACCCACTCGTTTTTAGGGTCCCTACTACTGGAGGACCATCGGGTGGCTTTTTTATCGTTTCTCCGACTGGTCCGGCACTCCCAAAAACCCAATACATAACTGGTGGACAACGGCGTCTAACAAGGGCGACCAGGAAGGTTTTGACCACCTTTCTCCTCAGGAGAAGATGTGAGTGTATTGTGCTTCTCCGAGTGCTCCCAGAACAAGCCTCGGTCTACGTTTAGCGTGGTAGATTGCTAACCGACGGTATCAGGGTATGATTTCCGCCTTGGTAGGAGATTTTCTCCTTTCGGTAATTGCGTATTATGTTGTCCTTACCTTCGTAGAGTCATAACTGACACGAAACTCGCCTCCAAGGCGTCACGTGAGAAGTCTACCCATATGTTACTTGTTATCAGGGTACAGCTTGATCCTAACGAATCTTCTGCACTGTCGGAACCCACCGTCGTATCGTCCTTCAAGTGTTGAGATGGATGTATGGGCACGTTCCAAAAACCAGTGTTATAAAAAATGAACGATAAAAAAAAATAAGTTTAAGTATTTGTTGGTATTCATTAAACTTTTTATGTGTATACGTAGGTGATCATCGCGTTATTTAAATTAACAGTCAGCGAATTTAGTACCAAGAGATCGGGTTTTTGTTTGCTTACTTTGGTGTGCATTTCGGTGATTCCGTAGTTTGAGCTAGATCTGGTGCTAAGCAACTTTTTTTTAGTACTATTGATAACTTGATTGAGGACAAACTTCCTTTCTTGCCAAATGATTAGCGCTCTCTTCCTTCGTGAGAAGTGCATTATTGAATAAACTAGTGCTTTTTGTTAACATGAGGTAGACCACTATAACATAATATCATTGTGCAAAGTTCTAAGGCCATTCTATTTACTTATCGCTTTCAGGGATTTATCGGTAATCCTGTTTTCCCTATTGGTCATTTTAATCGTATTTCTGGCTCATTTATGATAAAGCAGGTTCGACTTGCACATCTGTGTAGTAACAACCACCACGTAAGCCTTTTTTAGATTCTGTTTTCCGCGAGAAGACAGGCCAATCTATACTTTCTCATCTCGCTGAGCAAACAAGAACAAATACATGTTTCTAGGTCTGCATGTGTCAGACACTGTCAATTTTGTTATATACTTTGATGGGCTGGTCAGTAAGTTGGTCCACTTATCGTAGACCCATATAATCGTTACAGCGTGGAAATGCTGCAACAAATACGTCTAAGAAGGGGATGGGGGGAGGGTCCTGGTGCTCCGTTCCTATTTGAGAAAAGAGTGTGGGTCGGAATTTATGGTTTATCCATTCGATGTTCTTGTAGCTATGTTACACTAAGTTAAGCATGGTTTGAACGACGAACCAGTCAGAGTGTGAGATTCGTTAATTCCATTTTTCAAAAGAGTTAATTAGGGCTGAAATTAATCCTCAGATAATGATACCACTGTTGTGCTCACCGTTTGGATTTTGCGTGCAAAAACATACCAAAAAGAACCACGTTTCACTGAAAGGCTTTTGAAGGGAGCAACTTATTTACTTCATACTAGTACGAATCGGTGAAATCTTGGCACGAAGGTAGATAAATAGATAAAAGCAGACCAAAATTTATTTCATTCAGTAGTCTTCATCCGCTGCAGAGATACGACGGTTTAACAGAAGCTAAATGTAACAAGTAAAATTCTGTTTACGTTGAATGAATGCGGGGAAACGGTTTCCAGTGAGTCAAATAAATAAAAGAAAATCATTCGAGCGATAAAATTGGAAAATCTCTTTCATAAACCTAACTTCATTTAGATTTTTGGTGCTCAAATCAACTTTTTGTTAGTTTCCTTTTGCGCGCCACTTCTATTTTTGAGACTAGTGCAAATCGATTCGTATTTGATAAATGGTAGACAAGAACACGTAATTAATGATGGTAATGTTTTTTTGTGAAAGCTAATCTCTTACAACTATATCACGGTCTAAAGTTTCACATACAGTGTACGTAAAATCCGGATTCACGCGAAACGCCCGTGCTGAGATGTTTTAAAGTGGTACAGATAATCATAAAAAATATGTATTCTTGCTTTAAGTACAAAAATATTTGCCAAAATATAATGGGTCGACTTTTACGTCTGAGAAATCACAAGGTTGCTTATGAAATTGCGTTTCGTAGAAATGCGTTGCATTTCAATCGCTTTATTCCGATACGATTCAAAATATTGGTTATTACAAAACATTATCTTTTAACTGAATTGACTTTAAAGATTTATTGTCGTGTCACTGGAAAATCTTTAGACGTGCAAAGCAGTAAATGTACCAAACCAGAATGATGCCAATTCCTGCAGAAAAAGATATACTGTTTGAGAGGGCATTTAAATCTTTGTCGTGACCAAGAACAAAATTAAATCCACCCGAAAACTTTTATAACAGTAACTGTGAAAAACGTCACCATATATCTAACCAATACATAATGTTTTACTTCGCTCTCTTCAAAAATTACTGTATCATCTCGTAGAAAATCTAAGTTCGGACAAAGTTTTCTTGGAGGATGGAAAAGTTTATAGTGTTTTGCCGTGGATAAATTTTTTCGTTGTTAGTTACAGCTAATCATATTCATACTTAATTCGGATTGGTTGTTGAAACATTTCGAGCCAAACTATTACCGGCAGCGGTTTCTTAAATTTCAGTTTTATTATTCCATAATTCAAATAAAGTGGGAAATGTTTTTTTAAGATCAGTGATAATAACAATGTTTATGTAATTTAAAGCGTTTATTATTCCTTGTGCGAATCTTTCAGATCGCGAAGTGATAAACTCTTAACTAAATTTATCTATGTAATATCGTCGCACCGTATGTTTATCTACATAATATAAGATATTAACATGTATCATTGTCATAAACTTTGCAAAGTATTTAATATTTCGTTCGGTATAGTGTTTATATTTGCTTTTATTTTGTGGACTGTACTAAGCGTGTCATACGTCTGCGTATAAAGTTAAACAAAATTTTAACTACGATTCAAAAATTTAAAACAAAATACAGGATAATCAGTGCGTATTACAAATAAGTTTGCAACGTGCGTGCCGCTAAGATTAAAGAATGCCGATACGATCAAGGTAGTTACACTGTGTGATAGCCCTCTATCCCCCTTCCATGAAGCAGATTCCCTTTTTTTCTCAAGGGCATCCTTTTTAAGATATAAGAACTGGGAAGTTTCGGCCTCTAGAACCTTCTAGAACATTCCAGAACATTCGAGAGCATTCGAGAACATTCCAGAGAAGCATTCCACAACATTCCAGAATGTTCCGGAATGTTCCACAACTATCCGGTATGCCTGCAATGGTCGGCAATAGTCTGGAATATTCGGGAAGGTTCCAGTATGTTCAGGAACATTCAGGAACATCCCATATCTTTGTGGAACATTTCAGAACCCTCTCGAAGGGTGCAGAATGTTCTGGAACATTGGGGACCATTCGAAACTATTTTGGTATGTTCTGAAATTCTCCACTGGTGGGGCCACCCATTAATAAGGGTCTATAAAGTAAGACCGTTCGTGGATTCGAACGTCAGTTTCTTATCAGAATAAAAGGGAGGAACCAAAAATGTAGTGCAATGAGAGAAAAAAAACGAATAGTGGTGTGTGAGCAGTCAAATACATACAGTGATGAAACATAAATAGAAAATAAACTGTACTTCATGTATTTGTTAGTAAAATGTCGATTTGATTTATGTTTTAGAGAAGTCCCCAAACGTAAAAGAGGAGAACATCTTACCAGGTCTAAAGCAAAACGGAGAAAACGAAAAAACCAAACAGACGAAGAGCACGAAATACGTTTCAGTTCCCAACAAGCAACACCGAGTACCGTGAGAAGTAGAGAAACCGAATAAAACGATATAAACAGATTGCAGAATCAAGAATTTAGACACAATCTTGTAATAAAAGACTGTGAACTCAAGTCAGGCATGAAAATATCGCCATACGATAAGAGTGGACGAGGCCAAGTAAACAGTACAGCCCAACAAATGAAGCGTTCCCGTACGACCCGACAAAAAAGTATAACAAACACATCGCAATCGGGAAAACGGATAACATCTGCCAATTCTGCAACGCGAAAACATTCTGTAGAGAAACACCAGGCGTTTGTTGGAAGAATGGAAAAATTCGATTGTCACCACTGAAGCACCTTCGCAGGATTTTTTACATTGCATGACCGGATAAACTCCAGAGTCAGATCACTTTCTCCTAAATATAAAAGCGTAGAGTGACTTCTTTATCACTTCAATCAACACTAACAGAGACGAAATTGTTGATGTTTGTTCCATCTGAGGACAAATCTACAACAACATGGGTTCATTACTACCACAGCTCTGCAGATGATGAAGAAATTGATGAAATGTACGATGAGATAAAAGAAATTATTCAGGTAGTGAAGGGCGCCGAAAATTTAATCGTCATGGGTGACTGGAATTCGAGAGTAAGAAAAGGGAGAGAAGGAAACATAGTAGATGAATATGGACTGGGGGTAAGAAATGAAATAGGAAGCCGTGTGGTAGAATTTAGCACACAGCATAGCTTAATCTTAGCTAACACTTGGTTCAAGAATCATGAAAGAAGGTTGTTTTCATGGAAGAATCCTGGAGATACTAGAAGGTATCAGATAGATCGTCTAATGGTGAGACAGAAATTTATTAACCAGGTTTTAAATTGTAGGGCATTTCCAGGGACAGATGTGCACTCTGACCACAATCGATTGGTTATGAACTGTAGATTAAAAGTGAAGAAACTGTAAAAAGGTCGGAAGTTAAGGAGATGGGACCTGGATGAACTGAAAGAATCAGAGGTTGTACAGAGTTTCAAGAAGAACGTAAGGGAACAACTGACAGGAACGCGGGATATAAATACAGTAGAGGAAGAATTGGTAGCTCTGAGGGATGAAGTAGTGAAGGCAGCAGAGGATCAAATAGGTAAATAGACGAGGGCTAGTAGAAATCCTTGGATTACAGAAGAAATATTGAATTTCATTGATGAAAGGAGAAAATATGAAAATGCACACAAAACGGAATACAAACGTCGCAAAAATAAGATCGACAAGAAGTGCAAAATGGCTAAGCAGGGATGGCTAGAGGACAAATGTAAGGATGTGCAGGCTTATCTCAGTAGGGGCAAGATAGATACTGCCTACATGAATATCAAATATACCTTTGAATGAAAGAGAGCCACTTGTATGAATATCAAGAGCTCAGATGAAAACCCAGCTTTAAGCAAAGAAGGGAATGCAGAAAGGTGAAAGGAGTATGTAGAGGGTCTATACAAGGGCGATATTCTTGAGGATAATCTTGTGGAAATGGAAGAGGATGTAAATGAAGATGAAATGGGAGATACGATACTGCGCGAGGAGTTCGACAGAGCACTGAAAAATCTTAGTCGAAACAAGACTCTGGGAATAGACAACATTGAATTAAAACTTGGGATAGCCAATCCTGACAAAACTGTACCACCTGTTGAGCAAGATGTATGAGGCAGGCGAAATACCCTCAGACTTCAAGAAGAATATAATAATTCCAATTCCAAAGAAAGCAGGTGCAGACAGATGTGAAAACTACAGAACTATTAGTTTAATAAGTCACAGCTGCAAAATACTAACACGAATTCTTTAGAGACGAATGGGAAAACTGAAAGAAGCCGACCTCGGGGAGGATCAGTTTGGATTCCGTAGAAATGTTGGAACACGTGAGGCAATAATGACCTTACGACTTATCTTAGAAGAAAGATTAAGGAAAGGCAAACCTACGATTCTAGCATTTGTAGACTTAGAGAAAGCTTTTGACAATGTTGACGGGAATACTCTCTTTCAAATTCTGAAGTTGGCAGGGGTAAAATACAGGGAGCGAAAGGAAAATTGCAATTAGTACAGAAACCAGATGGCAGTTATAAGAGTCGAGGGGCACGAAACTGAAGCTATAGTTGGGTATGGAGTGAGAAAGGGTTGTAGCCTCTTTCAGATGTTAGTCAATCTGTATATTGAGCAAGCAGTAAAGGAAACAAAAAAAAAATTATAGTAGGTATTAAAGTCCATGGAGAAGAAATAAAAACTTTGAGGTTCTCCGATGACATTGTAATTCTGTCAGAGACTACAAAGGACTTGGAAGAGCAATTGAACGGAATGGACAGTATCTTGAAAGGAGGGTATAAGATGGACATCAACAAAAGCAAAACGAGGATAATGGAGTGTTGTCGAATTAAGTCGGGTGATGGTGAGGGAATTAGATTAGGAAATGAGACACTTAAAGTATTAAAGAAGTTTTGCTATTTGGGGAGCAAAATAACTGATGATTGTCGAAGTAGAGAGGATATAAAATTTAGACTGGCAATAGCAAGGAAAGCGTTTCAGAAGAAGAGAAATTTGTTAACATCAAGTATAGATTGAAGTTTCAGGAAGTCGTTTCTGAAAGTATTTGTATGGAGTGTAGCCATATATGGAAGTGAAACATGGACAATAAATAGTTTGGACAAGAAGAGAATAGAAGCTTTCGAAATGTGGTGCTACAGAAGAATGCTGAAGATTAGATGGGTAGATCACATAACTAATGAGGAAGTATTGAATAGAACTGGGGAGAAGAGGAGTTTGTGGCACAACTTGACAAGAAGAAGGGATCGGTTTGTAGGACATGTTCTAAGGCGTCAGAAGATCCCAAATTTAGCATTGGAGGAGGGCGTGGAGCATAAAAATCGTAGAGGGAGATCAAGAGATGACTACACTAAGCAGACTCAGAAGGATGTAGGTTGCAGTAGGTACTGGGAGATGAAGTAGCTTGCGCAGGATAGAGTGGCATGGAGAGCTGCATCAAAGGATTGAAGACCACCACAATAACACCCAATAAAGTCCATAAATTTCTGCAAGCACATTTCATCGGAAATGGAGAAACGGAAATTGATCAACGACGCACAACTATCAGGGTATATAGACTAGAAGTAGTCCAACGTGTACAGACAATCTTATACAAATACAATCAGCTGATTTACATATTCGAAACCGCATTAGATTAAATGAGTTATGATGACTATAACATTACACTTTCGGTGACATAATTGAATAACGAAGAAGAGAAAGACTGCAACTCATTGGAGTGATACACCGTTCATATGATGCTTTCCAATATTCATTAATATTTCCGCATAGAGAGGACAGATATCATTTTAATGTAAAACAAATCCAATGTGAAGCAGGTGTAGAAACAAACTAAAAAGTGACTCCCAAGGAATTGTGTGCTTACCGCTTAATGATGACAGACAGTGAAATATACAATCACATTTTCAAGACTCGTCGTTTAATCCAACAATTCCTGGAGGAAATGAATGCAAAATGGAAGCGGTACGGATGCTTTACATGAGACTGGATTAGAAGAAACTACGCATGGGGGAATACGACATTGACGACATTGGAACAATGCTAATCTTACCCTCATCATACATGGTAAGTCCGAGACATGCACGGATACACTCGAGATGCCATGACAAAGATAAGAAAACATAGTTTGGGAAATATGTCATCATAAGCGTTAAGCACGAAGGCAGACACTGCGTGGTACGGGCCTGAAGATACAGCTATAAATAAATGCCTGGGAAACGCTGGATTTCGGGTTTCTCTGCTAGTAAGAAATTTAAAAAAATGAAAATGAAACTTAGTAAACAAGAAGTAAAACAAAAAATATTCCACGGGCATGTGACCTTGACCTGATGGTGGGGCTTGTGAGCTCTAAGGATACAGTAGGCTAATCTGGAACGGTTCAACCCTAACTGGCAAATAACCGTAAAGGAGCCAGACTAACGGTGCCCAGCTCAACAGTTGCCACACAGCTCTGTTTATTACTTGATGATGACTAGTTTCGGGTTTCTTTTCGTAACCCATTCTCAAATCATCGGAATAAATATCATTCCACATAGCAAAAACCAGGCCAGTCGTTATCCAAATGGGTAAAACGCAAGCAGTCATGAAATACGATACAAAAATAGTCTCTATTTATATCCTGTTTGATGATCAACTGCATTGTACTCCACGGAATGACGACTGTCAGGATTTTTGCCTTTTGGAGTAACGTTTATTCTGATTAGTCGGATGATATGAGTATGAGTTACAAACAGAAACCCGTGACTGGTCATCATCAAATAACAAAACGAGTTATTTTGCAACTTTGGCTGTTTATCATATTGTAGTAGAATCGCAAATTCCAGATCCCTCAATTTCCCATACTGCTGGAAATCCGCAAAACACCTTGACATATTGGCACTTTTTTATGAGTTATACCCGCGTACCCAGCGCACTTACACTATGTGATGAAAAATATCCGAACACTTGGCAGAAAATGACTTACAAGTTCGTGGCGCCCTCCATCGGTAATGCTGGAATTCAGTATGGTGTTGGCTCACCCTTAGATTTGACGATAGCTTCCACTCTCGCAGACGTGCGTTCAGTCAGGTGCTGGAAGGTTTCTTGTGGAATGGCAGACCATTCATCACGGAGTGCTGCACTAATGAGAGGTATCTGTGTCGGTCGATGAGGCCTGGCACCACGTCGGTGTTCTATAGGATTCAGGCCAGGACTGTGTGCAAGCCAGTCCATTACAAGGATGTTATTGTCTTGTAACTACTCAGCCACCGGCCGTGCATTATGAACAGGTGCTCGATCACGTTGAAAGATACAATCGACACCACCGACATGCTCTTCAATAGTGGAAGCAAGAAGCAGCGTCGGCCTGTGCTATGGTAGTGCCACGAGAAACAACAAGGGGTGCAAGCCCCCTCCATGTAAAACACGACCACATCATATCACCACCGCCTCCGAATTTTACTGTTATCACTACACACGATGGCAAATGACGTTCATTAGGCATTCGCCAGACCCACATCTTGCCATCGGGTCGCCACATTGTGTACCGTGATTTGTCACTCGCCAAAACGTTTTTCTACTGTTCAATCGTTCAATGTTTACTTACACTCCTTACACCAAGTGAGGTGTCATTTGGCATTCACCCGCGAGATGTGTGGCTTATGAGCAGCCGCTCGACCATGAAATGCAAGTTTTCTCACCTCCCGCCTAATTGACACAGTGCTTGCAGTGGATCCTGAAACAGTATGGAGTTCCTGTGTGATGGTCTTGATACATGTGTGCCTATTGCACATTGCGGCACTCTTCAACTCTCAGCGATCTCTGTCAGGCAACAGACTAAGCCGGCCCGTACGCTTTTGTGCTGTACGTGCCCCTTTACGTTTCCATTTCACTATCACGTCAGTAACAGTGGACCTAGAGATGTTGAAGAGTGTAGAAACAATTTTTCCCCCAAACCTACCCCTTGTCATGTGTATGATGAGAAGTGCAAGAACAAATAGACACATTTCATACCCTTCTGAAGAGTGGTATGCTACAATACGACGTAACCTGAAGTGGAGATGAACCCATAACAGGAAATTTACAAAAGGTTGTGTGCTTACTTCATCGCAATGCCTACTTTCAGCATGTTTTTAATAAACTTGTTTTAAGTTTGTGCATTTTGTTTGAATATATTGTTAGTAACCTTGTTTCGAACTTGTGCGTTTTGTATGAATGTACTGAATTTTAGCATTACTTTGTCAAGAAACTTTATGCGATGGAGAGAGAGAACCTTTAATATCTCATCTTAGCATACAGAAAACATTCGAATTACTTAAAAAGATTGCAAAGTACGAATTTGTAGCCCTGTTTAAGGGGTAAAGTGAAAATCTGTTTATCGGTACACATCGTTATGCTACAGCATTAGGAGCAAATATATTTATTTACATTTTTTTATTTATTGTTTATTCTGACGAAGTTAGGATCTTAACGCCGTCCATTACATCCGACCATAAACAGCAGTTCCAAATATATTACGATAGATTTCAGTGTCTCTACTTATTTATGTTTCATTTGTTCCCTCTACAATTATAATTGCCATCACGAATACCATCGAGCATTATAGCAACAATTGGCATTGATAATGATACTAACAATGAGAGAGGACGTAAGAAGTGTAATAATATTGTCAGTACATTTGTAGCCGTGATTTGCATTGTGATGCACATGTCCGCTGCATCCTGGACAGCTGTTAATGGTTGCTTCTTTGCTGTTTTCAACCATTCATCAGGTTGCGAATGAACGCAGAGCACCGCACGAATAGATAACATCTACTGTAGTGGGTTGCATACATTTCCAGCTTCAGGAGTGTCTGAAAACGCCGAAGAAGCAACCATTAGCAAGTGTCCACAGCACTGATCAAGTACAACACAGCATTAGTAGCATCTCAAACGGAAGGAATAATGAAACCGGAGATGATTAAAATGTCAGTGACATAGGTCATTGAGAAAGAACAGACTTCCAGTAGAAGATCCTGTGTACAAGCGGGAGTGAAAAATGATGTGCCAGAGAAATTGATGAGAGTGAGTTACAGACACGTATACGGGAGAAATAACTATTATGGTAGAGAATGGACCTTCAATTATGTTTTGAAGTTTAAAAGGAACTTAATTACTCTAATATTCTGAGTAAGTTCGCCCCAAAGTCAGGTTCATAATACAGAAAATGATGGTGAGTACATGCCTGTGTTATGTAGTGGTGCAGAGAAGAAATTTGCTATGTTGAGAAAGAGCATTTTAGCTGTGGCGTTAAGACAGAAGAGTATGATCTAAAGATAAATAAGAGAATTTTACAGAGCAAACACAGTGCCTCTCCCTATTTCGACCGTATCACCTCTGGCGACGAACAATTTTCATGGCTGCGTGGGGAAAAATATAAAGTCACGTACGTATCACAAACAAGCATTCGTCCCCAACTCGAGGAGGTATCAACTCTCATTCTAAACTCCTTGCAATATATTGTACTTTTATTTACTCATTTATTTATTTCTGAGTCACCAATCTTCTCACGTATATCAGGCAGCCAGCAACGGATCTCTTTCTTGTGTCATCTTTTTCATCACAGAGCAGTGCTTGCTACCAACGTTCTCTATTATTTACTGGATATATTCCAATCTCCGTCTTCCTGCACAGCTTTCAACCTCCACAGCTCTCTCTGGTTCCATGGAAGTTATTCACAAGTGTCTGAACACAAGTTGTGTCTTCCTGTCCCTTCTTCTGGTCAGTGTTTTCCATATTTTCCTTTTCCCTCCGACTCTGCAGATAGCTTCCTCCTCAATTCTTACCTGATCAGTTTGCCTGATTTTCAACATTATTCTATAGCACCACATCCCAAATGCTTCGATTCTCTCCTGCTCCGGTTTTCCCAGTCCATGTTTCACTACCATACAATGCTGTGCTCCAAACGTACATTCTCAGAAATTTATTCCGTAAATGAAGGCCAATGTTTGATACTAGTAGACTTATCTTGGCCAAATATCCCTTTTACCAGTGCTAGTCTGCTTTTTGTGTTCTCCTTGCTCCGTCTATTATGGGTTATTTTACTGCCTACGTAGCATAATTCTGCAGCTTCGTCTACTTCCTAATCCCCATTTCTGATACTAAGTTTCTTGCTCTTCTCATTTCTGCTGCTTCTCCATACTTTCGTCTTTTTTTATTAATTAAAGTCCATATTCTGTAGTCATTAGACTATTCATCCAGATCAACACATCCTTTAATTCTTCTTCACTTTCACAGAGGACAGCAATGTCATCAGCGAATGTTATCAGTCGCGCGGGATTAGCTGAGCGGCTGGTCCCGGCGGAGGTTCGAGTCCTCCCTAGGGCATGAGTGTCTGTGTTTGTCCTTAGGATAATTTAGGTTAAGTAGTGTGTAAGCTTAGGGACTGATGACCTTACCAGTTAAGCCCCATAAGATTTTACACACATCTGAGCATTTTTGAATGTTATCATTGATATCCTTTCACCTTGGATTTTAATTCCTCTCTTGATTCTTTCTTTTGTTTCCGTCAATGTTTCTTTGCTGTATATGTTGAACAGTAAGGCCGAGCTACTATATCCGTACCTTACACCTTTCGTTCTTCGTCTTGTAGTGTTATTCCTCCCTCTGTATTCTTATATATGTATGCTACCCATCTTTCCCTACAGTTTGCCGCTGTTTGTCTCAGAATTTCGAGAATAGGTTCCCTATAATCACGTAGGGGTTGTGTTAGTGATTGTACTTCTTTTTAAGTTCCAAATGCGTTCATAATGACGTTGTGTGGTGTATTTCTTTTTTAGAAATGTTAATTATATTTTGTTGAAGTTATTATTCTCTTGTGAAGATTCAGAAATATGTTGAGTTTTGCACCACTTCTTCGCGGGAAGCGGAAAGACTTTTCAAAAAACGTATGTACTGTAAGTTATAGTTTATCTATATTTCACCTGGAATCGTTTGCAGAAGGCGTATCAAGAACAGAGTTCGCATTGCCACTTAATTTATTTGCATCGTCATCATGTTCGATCACGACCAGATATGAGATATAGCAACTACGAACAGAGAAACCTAAGGGACCAGACAGAGCTGGAAATTTTCTTTGCTATATTACACCACACATTAAAAGAAGTTGGATTTAAATCACAAAGAAGGTAAATAGCAATGTGTCTTCTGCCTTAACTATGACGTTTGCCGACATGCAGTCGGTCCCTGGTAGCTGTATGAAAACTATAAAATCACCATGATTTCTGTTGTCATTAATATGGGATGGGTAGTATAGAAATACTTTAAGTAATAAGTAGGCACTACAGCATTTGAGAGCACAATAACCAATTTAATTACCTTAGCCATTATTTCTAACAGTAGGATCCGTACATTTCAATTGTATGCCTTGGTGGCTGTTTATTTAAATAAAGTCCTTTAACATTTTCGACATTTCATCTTAGCTGCACACATAAATTCTTACATAGCACTGCACAATAGAAATATATTATAATAACTAATTAGTGATTGCGGACCACGCCGTATACGCATCCGCCGTCTTTAAAAAATATCGCGACTGTGTTAACAGAAGAGGATTACAGCTCTTCAGCTGTCAAAAAATAAGAAACACAAAATATCTCTATCGATATATTAACTATGAACAACTCGTATTCCGCGCCGTGGCGCGTAAGGTATTCTTTGAAATATCAGGTGTGCGCTGCTGAGCGACGATCTAAGAAATTTTTTACACAGATGGGTTTTTTGAACCTGAATGGTTAGATTGTCGAATGTAAGGCCTTTTTTTTTTAAGCCATCGAAACAGATACTAATATTAGAGTTGCCAATTTGTTATTTTAGGGAAAATTGGAGATGATGGAAGGCCTGTGAACATAAAACCACCTTGAAAGCTCTTCCTAAAACGCCATTCCGGATAAGGCAAGTAACTATAGTCTGATTTAAAGTAGTTGTCACTTGACGTTTGCGCTGCGAAGTTGCGGCGTTGTCACCTCAAGCACTGGCTGGAGGCAGCCGCCTCAGCGCATCGCTACCCCCGGCTATAGAAAATCGTTTGAAAGCCTGTATCTCCCACACAAAGTAAGTAAAGAATTTCAAACCCACATATGATGTATATATGTACAATGTCTGTCAATCTGTCAAATATCTATTCCTAATTTTAATTATGACAAGAGTTACGTTAATTTGTTTGAAACAATTTAAATTCTCGATTTCGCAACAGCTTCTAACTTATTACGTCATTACTTAAAAACTATTGGTGTCACAGCAAAATATTTTTTCCCATTCATTACCAAAATAATGTACTCGGCAAAGAATCCTTAAAAGTTTTCGTAGTGCATCACGTTTCCTGTATATAAATTTCTGAAAATAACATTTTTAAGCAATCCTATCAGTACTTAACTCGAAACAAATATGACGTTTAAATTCTCTATCTCCTGTAAATATTATGTAAATATTTTGAAATTTAAGTACAGTATCGGTCTCATTGGTAACTATAAGCAATTCAAATATCTTTTCTTAATTTTAATTAGGGCCATTGTTACATTAACTATTGAAGTGTGAGAAATTTTCGCGTCCGGAAAAGTTTTCTCCTTTAGATTGCAAATCTCGAAAACTATTACACACATTGAATAAATAACATCTTGGTGTATATACAAAATGAAATAGAATTGAAATTCAGTCTAACTTACCGTAAGGAGGTGTCGAGAGCTGGCCAAACAGTATTTCTTAGTCTCACAACAAAAGTAAGAATTAATCGAAATAAATTCACATACACAATATTTAATGGCAGTAAGTACACTACACACTAATCAGACAATGAGAAAACACCGCTTAATTCAGAGTCAGAGTCAGAGCCAGTGGAACTATCTGTCTCGCTGCTCTTATTGACAGATATATTTAAGTCTTCGACACTTTGTTGTAAGATACCTTCATTGTTCCATGCGTCCTGTAACACTCCTTTCACGTGATGTACTACCCTCTGCCAGTCTTCCGATGTCACAATTTCAACTGTCTCTTTCAAAAGGCATTCCACTTCGGTTAATGTGAATTTCTTATTTTCTGCAGCAATATGCCGTTTAACCTGAGCCCAAATCAGCTCTACTGCGGTGAAATGGCAATGGTAAGGAGGATCTGAGCACTTTATGCCCGTATTTTTTTGCTACTTCATCCACAATGTAAATCGGGTTCTTTGGCTTGTGTTGCGATACAAGTTCTCATAATTCTGCCCTTGTAAAATTACTGTCGAACTGTACCTTATGTTTCTGTAACCAGCTACCAATGACGTTTTTCCTCGTTGCCTTCGTGGCTGCTTTGTCTTATATTAATGAATGGTAATGAGTGTTACCCATAACAGTGATCAAGTTTTTTTTAAGTTCTGGAGAACACAGTCTTGAAACCATTTCACAAAAGTATTGTGGTTCATCTCTTCGTGGTAGTCGGAGGTCTTATTTGAACTGAATAACAGCAGACAATTTGGAGTGAAACCCTTTGAATTTCCGGCATGTGCTACAATTATCCTTTTTCCTCTGCCGATCGGAGCTGCCATACTACCGCTGGTGGTAGCGTCTGTCCAGCCTTTATTTAAACTGTGTCCTGCATTCACCCACGTTTCATCAAGCCACACGATATCATCAAAATTTGTCCTCAGTAATTCTCTAAGAAAGCGGCATCGCCAGGGTGCAATATCTTGGCGTTCCATTAGTAACTTTCTGCCAGAGATGGATTTATAGTGGAATCCTAACATTTTCACGACTCGTAACAAAGACGATTTACTACCCTGAAACAGCTGCTGTGAGGGTAGCATGTAGTTTTCTGAGTGTTGGATACTCCTTCCTCGAATAAAATGCGTAAATTTGACGACGAATGCCATCTTCCTGAAAAGAGTCAAGTTTTGTAGCCCTCTTCTCTAGTCGCCTCTTTTTCCCAGGTGTATCCAATTTAGATGATTCACTTGAGCCTTCTTTCGGGATTTCTCCTTGCAGATTCTTATTACTGATCGTTCGCAAACTTGCGGAGCAGCTGCACTTCGCTCCACCACCTTATCCAAAGGAAAGAGAGGCCCTCCTGCATCCCTCTCTCTCTCTCAAAATACTCCCTTAAAGTACACAGGCATTCACGCGCCTGACTGCGTATAATGACACCATGTCCGCCATTTTTTGGAGGTTTCCGAGGAGTGTGCAGCCTCGGTCTGCCTCTCTTGGGACTGCTTTCATCAGACATCGTAAACACGCGAAGCTACAAGTCACACAAATCTCACCCGCACGCCCACAACGGCTCGCCGAGGACTGGCTGGCACAGTGCCTCGTCAGCTAAGCAGAGCGCCGGCTGCCATTGCCTGTCAAGTGACAACTACTTTAAATCAGACTATAATATTAAAAAGGCTTGTTGATTAGGCGCAAACAAAACTTTAGACTCATGCTGTTTTCCGTGAGCTGAGGTATTACCGCCTCACCGGCGCCAGTGTGCTCAGAGTTGTGGGCCGCAGCGCTGTCTCGACTCCAGCCGTGTGGCAGCAGTGGGTCTGTGTGTGCTGTGCGCACATCGTGCGGCCTCGTGACAGGCGGCGATTCGCCGGCCGGTTGGAGGCCTGGCCCGCCTCGCCTGTGAAAGCTGTCAGCCGCCTTTAAGCCCCTGCCGCGCGCAGCGGCCACGGCACAGCTTTTAAGCCTGACGCGCCGCCCGAGTGACGCGACCGAGACAATCATATCGCTGCGCGCCCGCTCACCAGAACAGACGGCCGCTTTCACACACGCTCTGGGCACTCAGTTCACTTTATAACTCGCAAAGTAACATTCTTCTTGTATTGTTGCAGACCCGTATTGAATATGAACATCACTCGTCACATGGTGCATTTCTAATTGGTAGGCGAGTTATTCCCAAACCTTGATCAGTGTGTCTGGAGTAATTGTTGCCGCAACTGCCTCAGTCCTGTTTTTCAAGTCGGTTAGATTAGTTGGTAGCGGAAACACATACATAGTATCTTTGTAACTAACCTGTTACTACGGGTTATTACGTTATTATTGGGAATGTAAATACTTATTGCTTGTGAAGTTAACTTGAGAAGATTAGGGTCGCCACCGACTCTAACCATGCCACTAATCGAAGGTTTTGTCGAGTCGGAAAATAAATTAATTTGATCACAGACCAAAAACTCACAAAAATGCATACGTTGTGAGGTCGCTGATAGCGGATACGATGCAATTAATAGTATTGCCCGTGCACTATTCACGACAATCAAACATTTAAAATGAAATAGAAAATGCATGAATACTGCATAAGATCAGCAACATACCTGAAAATTAGACTTAATCTAAAGCATTTGTTATAAAATACAAGGGGAGACTAGTCATTGGACCTGTGCAAAAGGAAACGCATTGGATGTGTTAACGGGAAAGCTACGAGGTGAGTGGCTTAGGTGCAAAAACGTAATCTCGGAACACAAGAGAAAATTGTAGATAAAATCATTTATTCCTTCGATAAGGATGTAAGGCATGTACACGATTCCTGATAAAATGTGGTTTGTGGAGACACAATTTCTAGGTATAGTGCCCAAATTCCAACAATATCACATCAGACAATCATGTTAACATTATCTAAAACAAACCTGCGATCCGACAGTTAGTGATGCCGGTAGCCCAACAACTATAATGTTCTACCACGTGGTTGGCTCCCCATGGACGAAAGACACATAAGGCAAGGAAAATTTACTAGAAGGCAAAGCTATAAACATTTAGAAAGATAAATGCTTATACAGACAAAGCTGAAGGCAAACAGACATTCATACAGAAGCGAGTGCTCACTTCTTATCGACACCTTTGTGTGGCGCTCTTCCGGCGGATCCCAGTCTGCTACAGAAATTTTCTAAAAGTAAAATCTGCCAAAGTTTTGCATTCCTTGCTGCGAAAAAGCAAAGCAATCTTCCAGATTTGAAAAGCAAGTCCAAAAGCTAACAGGTCTCCTCTCGCCAAGTAACAGCGCGCCACACGGTCAGTCTAACTCACCCTTCTTCGACTGGAGCACAGCTGTGGACGCTTCCCGTACCGGCGGTAGACTGCCTTCCCGCTTCCTTTCCAGCCTCTTCCACGCTCCGCGTGGCCCGGACACCCAAAGATGCCATTTCCGCCACCAACCTAACGCAGATGGATTTTTCACAAGTAGTGAAAACCTCTTTGGTTACTTGACCACTACGCTAGTTGCCTATTCTGTGCACTCCTGCTGAATCTGTACGACTATCGCAGACTTTCTGCAGCAGACTACACCACTGTCTAGCAACGTGACACACAACAAAATTCATTCAATCGCGCCACTATGAGAGTAAATAGAAAAGAGAAACAAGGAAAACAAAGAGAAATGGTAATGAAAATGGGCTACCGGACTAATGAAAGGTGGCTACAGGACCCTTTCATCTTTTATGAATCCGCAAAGGGTAAAACCCCTACGACACCCTGTCTGGTGAACGTGGAGGCCAAGAGAATCAAGCTCTGTCATCTGGCCCCTTACGGCCAATCCAGCGGTCATGCAACTGGTCAAGTACTGAGTTATGCCAGTGACGTTCTCACCACCTTCCTGCCAAATGATGTTCTGTGGATCTAGTGCTACAAATTGACGAAAGAGCTCATCAAGATAAGAAACAGCAGTTACAGTTGCTTCACTGAAAAAGGAAGACTCTCCAGCGGCATACAGAAAAAACAAACAAAAAATCAGTTTTTCTGTTTAGGGAAGCAACTTTAGCATCTGGTGGCGATTTGATGATAACTTTTTTTACATATTTACATTTAGGTGACGACACGACCCAGAAAAATCGTTCACGCACCTAAATTTCGTTTGCAAGGTGTGCACTTAAAACACAGCCTGTAGGCTGTAATCCCTCTGAAAACTACAAATGATAAAAACATAGTTGTAAGGGTCACCTTAGGAGCGTCCACACAGACCCCATTGGAAATTCTAATTTACAACTAGCCTCTCGAACTGATTTCTTGAGGCTCGAGTGGAAGGCTCTCAGTCGTTCGTCACGTTCCTCAGTCATTCTCTGTCGTCCGTCCGCAAGTCGTGTTGTGTGGCTGCACGGTAGCTCAGCATGTTCGGTCAGAGAACCGGCGGCACTCTGTAATGCAACAACTTAGTAAAGGAATCAATGATTAAATGGAACCCATATCTTCAGACGTCCGCTCAGACCAAACGCAACGAACAATACCGCACAAAATGAAGGGAAGAAAGTGGCTAGCGTTGCTGCCCCTGGATACACTTCCTTCGTTCTCGTCATCAATGTAACTTAACATCGTTAAACTGCAACTACAAAGTCAATCATTGCAAACACCTACAACATGTAAAACTTCCAGTTCGTTGGTCGTCGCTTAAACAGTGCATGTGCACAGGTATAAGGAAAAAAAAACTGTTGGAGTCGTTCTTTCATTTGCTTTATTATTGGTAATTCTAAGTTGAATGTAGTAAATTCTACAAAGTACTCGAACCCATGGCGTCTGTGCTTTCGGTCGTGTCCGAAAGAACAGGCACCATGCATTCACATAATTTGACTGGCCTGGCTGGGACAATGCATATACCTTCTTCAGTGCGGACGCACAAAGAGGTCCAACCTACTGGAGAACTCTTCGTGAGTGATCATGGAGGAAATGGACAGGGGACTACGAATAGGTGCCTCTCGATGGGAGTGTGAATCGGCAGTGAGGCGTGCCGAGCTAGTTCGCGCAGCTGGGATAAGGCTGAGCCCCGGATGGGGATAATGGTTAACGCAAGTGCGTAGCAGGAGATCCCCGGTTCGAATCCCGGTACGGTGCTAATTTTCACTAGTCGCCGCTCATTTCGTGTACTGTGCCGTTGACAGCAGTGATCTTTATTTCCTTTTCTTTTTTCGCCTGTCCACCCTCAACTGGCATACAAATTCAACAAAAGCCCTACATCCTTGATACTTATTTTGTTGAAAAAATGTTCAAATATGTGTGAAACCTTTATGGGACTAAGGGCATCAGTCCCTAAGCTTACCCACTAGTTAACCTAAATCATCCTTAGGGCAAATACACTCACCAAAGCCCGAGGGAAGACTCGAACCAAAATAAGACATGCTTTAGATCCTGAACATGTTTTTGCATGAGAGTGGATGTTATTTACCTTTTTCTGGATTAGCATGTGCAATCTCTTGGCCGATCAACGGCATATAACTGAATTAAGTGACGGTAGTTTCAGTTGAAGCAAATAATTACTTCCTCACTCCTGTTCTTCTACCTTTTCTCCGTCGTGTTCGTGACAAGAGAACCTGCAACATTATATCCGAAATTATTCCGTTGATCCAGTGATTCACGTATGGAGAAAAACTGAGCGTGGAGGTGGAAGTGAATTTCGTAGGAATCAGCTGTTACAGATAACTGAATTATCAGAATTCTTTGCTGAGACGAATTTATGCAACACAAAAAACACACTCTAAAAGCTAATGCCAAGCCACTCTATTTTGTCATTGGTTGCTCTTCATTTCCATTTAATTTCCCGATATTATCATCTTCACGATATTCTGCAAATACTTCATTCTGGGCCGTCTTTTCCCTTTTTATCCAGCAGTTTCCCATCAAGAGCAATAAACAATGACGGTATAGTCTCTGACGGAATGCCCAATAAATTTGTTATTTCCCTTTTCTGTTTATACTTTGATAATATCTTCTCTTCACTGACTTCCTTCAAGACCTGCAGAGTGGTTTTTCCTCCATTGCCGCATTCCAGCCGATTCAGTTGGTTTCCCTTCTTCAACTAGAGTCCTCTTTTCACTTCCATAGAGCGTACTCTATGCAGACGATTTAGCGAAGGATTTTCTTATATGTACATTCATAGGTTTGGTTGTCAACATGTTTTTATTATTCATAAATTCCTGATTTGCCATTGTCGCCCTTCTCTTCAGTTATATTAAGCGTCTATTGTGCTTTGTGGTTACAGTACCAAGACAACATACTAGTTTTCCGTGATCAGTTCTGACGTCATCATTTTTCATTACGCTTTTATTTTCTCACATTTCTGTTGTACTACCATTAGTTTTAGTTTTCCGTTTGTTCACTTTCAATTTTCGTAGATCAAGGGCGTCTCATAGGACTTGCAACAGGCTATTCGTTTTTTTCAAGTCTCAAACTATCACAATATCGTCAGAAAATTTAAGTGTCTCAACGAAATACACTATGAATCTAAAATCCTATTCATCCCTTATTTAACACCGTATTATTTACTGGTAAAAGAAAGAGAATAGTGACAACGCAGATCCACAACAACGGCAGGTACATGAAGAACATTCGACTACACAGGGGACTAAACTGAAATCTTGCAAGCCGCACCCAAAATCTTTTTCATAATGGGAAGAAATGGTTAGAAGCAAAGGTAAGTTCTTTTGATCCTATCCCTGTCGCTTACGACAGGGAGGATATTTCTAAAAAGAAAGCATCCAATTTCATAAGATTATAGATATTAGGAGAATTAAGATACAAGTCCAAGATCATCCGTTTTTCACATATGAAGTGGCGGTCGATAAATTCCGCAGCAATAATTCGTAGAGTTCAAGCACCTTTATGGCATCTAAGACAATTATATACAGACAACTCTTGGATGCTGCTTGACAGAAAGTCAAGATTGAGCCGGTTGTGGTTCTTGTTTGCTTCTTGCTAACCACAATAGAATGAATGGAGAGAGAGGGGGAAAAGCTTCCACATCTACATGTGGTTGCACATGAGTACGTGGGGAAAAGAATGCAGAATCCTCAAGAACGAATCATTGACAAGTGAGATGACATGTAGTTCACCATTGTACGTTTATGTGATACAGCCGAAATGAAACACCCATATCACAGCCACATCAGTACGCTGCCCTCCGGCGGCCAAGGCGGCCTTTATTCTCGTATACAAAGGATCATAAAGATGTCAAATGGCGTCTTCCATTAAGTTGTCCCTAACACCTCGCGTCTTTTCTTGCAGTTCGGCAAAAGCTTTTTCAGGCCACTGAAAATGAGTAATTTCCCAATTCAGCGTATCCAAAAGTAATTTTGGTTAAATGAATGAAGGAAGATTACCCTACTGCACGCAGGGTGATTAAAAGATGAAGCACCGGCTTGGAGCAGGCCGCGGTGGTCTAGCGGTTGTAGGCGCTGAGTCCGCAAACGCGCGACCGCTACGGTCGCAGGTTCGAATCCTGCCTCGGGCATGGATGTGTGTGATGTCCTTAGGTTAGTTAGGTTTAAGTAGTTCTAAGTTCTAGGGGACTGAAGACCACAAATGTTAAGTCCCATAGTGCTCAGAGCCACCGGCTTGGATTAATAAAGGATGAGGCAGGAATTTAGCCGTGCTGTTTTCAAAAGAACCGTCGCTGCATTAGTATAGAGAGATTTTGGGAAACCATGGAGAACATAAACGTGGATGGTCGGACGGGGATCTGAACCACCGTCGACCCGAATGTAAATACAGTGCGACAACCACTGCGCCACCTGACTCGGTACTTCAGACGTCTACAAAATGTACTGAACTGCAGTGGAATGTTTTCAGTTGGCTTAGTTTACGACACAGATGAGATACATTTGTAAATGTCTAAAAACTTAGTACTTTACTAAGTTTGTACCAATAAAATAACAAATTTTAGACATCTTTTAAAATGTAATATAGTAGAAGAAGAATACTATACATGAAAAATACTATCAAAAGGAAGCAACAACCACTGCGAGGTCAATAGCTAGCGCCCAGAGAGTTGAGCAATTTTGCTGGCCGTTCGAGGATATTTGGTCTCTGTGGTAGGAAGGATGGAGTGTTGCGAATGAGAAGGAAGCTGGTCGAAGCTAGCGAAGTTAGTGTCCGGCTTAGCACACATGCTTCTTGGGGGGACAATTGGCCAGTATTGCTGCGGCACGGATTTTCTGGTGCGAGCTACGAGAGCCGGCGCATACCGTACAGGACGGTAGGGATTTTGATGTGACGTTCTTGGTGAGGCGACCACTGTCCTGGCTGAGCTTGTTTGTGCAGAAGTCAGGGCGATTCGGCGAAGCCTACGGATCGGGCCCTGGGTTTCCCTAATCACTTATACCTTCATCGCGGGATCTTGTCGGACACCTGGTCACCACCTTCGGTTTCCAAGTCGACATAAGAGCCACGTCCTACCTCCTTCTGTTTATGGGTGCCGTGGACCAGGTACTGGATGTCCACGTAGAACAGAAGCAATCTAAGGACGTCGTATTTTATGGGTAGTTGTCGCAGACCATACAGCTACCAGTGCACAGCACAGATGTGTGTGTGTGTGTGTGTGTGTGTGTGTGTGTGTGTGTCTGTGTGTCAGTGTGTGTGTGTGTGTGTGTGTGTGTGAGTGAATTCCTAAGAGACCAAATTGCTTACGTCCTCGGTTTCTAGACTTACACTGCTTAAACGAATTTGAACTACTTATGCTAAGAACGAGACACACGCCTATGTCCCAAGGAGGAACCTCCGGCGGGATGGGCCGCGCAATCCGTGATATGGTGCCTCTAACCAGCACTGATAACAGAGTCTGTGAGAGCAGACATTTGGACACGTGCTGCTACGAGCCGGTTATTAGAAGCGGACTACGGGTACGCACACATGTTGCCCGTCATCCACTCACGCCACAATATAAATGTGTGGGGATCAACTGGTGTCTTCAGACGACCATTCGGAAGATGGGATGGCGAGCCGTGGTCTTCAGCGATGAAAGGACATTCTGTCTGCAATTAGGTGATGACCGTTTGCTCGTACCATGTGGACGTGGTGAGAGCCGTATCATGGAGTGCAACCGTTCAAGACTGGTCCCATACCAGACCTTACGGTCTGGGATGCGACAACTTATGGAGTTTCTGGAACAACGCTAACCAGAGCTCGGTACATGAAGAATTTTGTTAGACCCGTTTGTTTGCCTTTGTTCTAACAGGAAGGTGTTATGTTGTTCCAACGGGGTAATATTCGCCCACAAACTTACGTGGTGAGAGCCATATCACGGAGTGCAACCGTTCAAGACTGGTCCCATACTAGACCTTATGGCCTGGGATGCGACAATTTATGGAGTTTCTGGAGCAACGCTAACCAGCACTCGGTACATGAAGAATTTTGTTAGACCCATTCGTTTGCCTTTGTTCTAACAAAAAGGTGATATGTTGTTCCAACGGGGTAATATTCGCCCTCAAACGTACGTGGTGAGAGCCATATCATGGAGTGGAACCGTTCAAGACTGGTCCCATACCAGACCTTATGGTCTAGGATGCGACAATTTATGGAGTTTCTGGAATAACGGTAACCAGCGCTCGGTACATGAGGAATTTTTTTAGACCACTTTGTTTGCCTTTGTTCTAACAGGAAGGTGATACGTTGTTCCAACAGGGTAATATTCACCCACACACTGCCTGTGAAACTCAGTGTGTGTGGCAATACATGCAGCAACTTCATTGGCAAGCACGATCGGAGGACTACTTGTCTCCAGTCGAGAACTTGGCGGATATCATGGGATGAGAAGTGACTCGTGTTATTCGTCAACCAACGACTCTTACAAAAAACGCGAGCAGGTTGAGCAGTCGTGTCATAACGTATCCCAGGACAGTAATCGACATCTGTACGATCGACTGGATGCCATAGTCAGCACCTGCCGTTCAGCCAGTGGAGGACACCCGACGTACTAACACGGGTGTTTCAGCACAGGTCGATATCTGGTACTTCGTAACTGCTTCTGCCATAAATCGGAAGATGTAATCATATCATGTGCTCCATATGCACTCTTTTAACAGTAAATCTTGAGTGAATTGGAAACTTTTAAAAGCGTGTGTTTTATCTTACGGATCCCGCACTTGTACTTAGTCTTAGTGTCTTTATCTTACGTGTTGAGAGTGGGAGAACAGTCTCTTGAAACCCTGTGTTGACTTGTTTTAAGCACGTATAAGGTGGCGGAAAGATAACAATTATTACTGAAGATTGTGAGCCAAATCTTCCAGGGTATTTTTAATTCCCGCTTGGCCTACAGTCTCTTCGCTGTCAGGTGTGGCTGAGAGAAAATGAGCGTGAGGAGATCAATGAGAGAAGCGTTTAGTAACTCCGAAAGAAAAGTTTTGTGGACCATTTTAGGAAATACCCTGAGATGCTTTGGTCTTATCAGTAAGCGGTTCGAAATTCATTCACAGACCCTTCTGACAACGAGACGGAGGTAACAGCAAACGTCGAAATACTGAATTTGCTTTCCGAAATTCTTTCACCGTGGAGGATCGTAAGACTGTCCTTTCATTCATAGTGCGAGAACCGATCGCGGAATAGAAAAGGAACTACAACCTTTTAGTAGTGGAAAAGCATCAGGACGACATGAGATAGCTGTAAGATTCCACAAGGATTATGGAATGATCATATAAAGTTGATCGTCGGTAAAGCAGATGCCAGACTGAGATTCATTGGAAGAATCCTAAGGAAATGCAATCCGAAAACAAAGGCAGTAGGTTTCAGTACGCTTGTTCGCCCACTGCTTGAATACTGCTCAACAGTGTGGGATCCGTAGCAGATAGGGTTGATAGAAGAGACAGAGAAGATCCAACGGAGAGCAGCGCGCTTCGTTACGGGATCATTTAGTAATCGCGAAAGCGTTACGGAGATGATAGATAATCTCCAGTGGAAGACCCTGCAGGAGAGACGGTCAGTAGCTCGGTACGGGCTTTTGTTAAAGTTTCGAGAACATACCTTCACCGAAGAGTCAAGCAGTATATTGCTCCCTCCTACGTATTTCTCGCGAAGAGACCATGAGGATAAAATCAGAGAGCCCACACAGAAGCATACCGACAATCCTCCTTTCCACGAACGAGACTGAAATAGAACCGATAGAGGTACTCAGAGTACCCTCCGCCACACACTGTCAGGTGGCTTGCGGAGTATGGATGTAGATGTAGATGTAGAAAGACCCTGCTCCTCTTCACGCAGCAGTGGAGCAACAAAGGTAACCTAGCGACTGGAGAAAAGCTCAAATCATTCCTCTTTCAAGAAGAGTCGTAGGACATGCAGACAACTATAGACCTATATGGTCATGGAACATGCTCAAGAACTACATTTGGAGAGCGAAAATCTTCTCTATAAAAATGGACGTGTATTCCGTACACACTGAACATGCGAAACTCACTTCGCTCTGTTCTTCGATGACGTCCACAGCGCTGTCTTAGCAGTGGCGCCATTGAATTAGGAGACTGTTCTGTCTGGCGCCACTGGATCAGCTGTAGTATCGAGTGTCCTTCTTCCTGCCCCATTGCCAATATCCATGAGGAAGAGTTGTTGTCTGTCGGTTGTGTCCTTAGAAGGTCCTTGCTTGCCGATATATATTGGAGGTTTGATGTCCCGAGAGGAAGGCACGAAGTTTGGAGATCAGCACCGCGACAAGAGGTGGTCACGAGGTCCGAGCGGCCGCAGCCACGAGCTGCGCCTGGAGGGCCTGCGGAGAGCGAAATTACCGGAGTGCTTCACCGGGATCAACGTCGACTACAGGCAGCAGGTTGACATTCCATCGGTTGGTTGGCAGCATTCGTATCGGACGACCGCTCGTGGCCTGGCTGCCCCCCTCATTTCTACTCGGGCGGCTCTTTGGTCGTAAATATGTGCATTAGTATTGTACTATGGCACCAGTTGTCATTTAAATTTTTGTCCTGCTATTATATTGCCTTTCCTTTCTAGTTTGTATCCGATCATTAATGTTCTAATAAATCAGCTCTTGGCCATAAATGCAGCCAGAAAAGTTGCACTAAGGCACAGGTTGCCGTTAAACAAAAGCTTGACCTTGCAATTAGATTTATCTGTTAACCGGTGCAGTTGTTTGATCGTAATTGCAATTCTCAGTCGTTCGTTAGAATCGGAACTACGTGTTGTACTGAGCTGTTCGTTTCTGTTTTCTGAAAGGGCGAGTCATTATTATTGGTGTATTTTAGCTGGGTCTTGTGGTTCCGCCCAGTGAGTTCTCTTGTGGTAATTGTTCACACGTAATGTTTTTAGACATTCCTTCAGAACGGTCTTAACAAGTGACATTCAGTTTAACTTTGAAAATATTAACAGCCAACTGTCGCCAGGACTTTAGTCAAAATAAAATTGTCAGAAGGGACGGGCTGGGATCCAGTCGCACCTTGGTTGCCGATTGAAATTAAGAGGTTGGTTGCTTGGAAGTAAGCCTTATCGTTGTCGTATTGTTTGCTAGTCTGTTTAAACTTTAAGCACCGGTGCACATCGTAACCTTTCGACTTACAGCTTTCAAATGAAAAGTCCAGTCATCTGTTTCCAGTAACTGAACCACACTTGTCATCAATAGTGATTATATAGTTTTTGTGTGTTGCAGAAGTGCATTTAGTAAGATAGACTGTGTTCAGCGCGGTAGTAAACACCGCTGTTTCACCCGATAACAGGCGTGCTGCAGCTCTGGCCGTCTCGAATCATTGTCACATTGTTTGCTGTTTTGCAAAAAAGCACCTCAGATTTCTTTTGCAAAGATTAAAATCTTATTTAACTTATTGTTTAAGGGAAAAAGAAATTAGCAAATTTGTTCATATTGTAAAAAGTATGTTATGGTTAAATGCTTCCGTTACCTGTAAAACACAGATTATATTTTGTTAAATAAACAGGTCGTGTGAAAAGAAAGTTATATTGGTGGGTCCTCCCTTCCACATTTCCTTAATCCCAGTAAAACGTCCCCTTAGAAAAGTTAATGAAATACTGAGCTGATAAACATCTTATGTTATTTGATTTTCAAACAGCTGAGTAAAACTGAACGTACTGAGACATTCACTAGACTGACACACAGTATTTTTAGCGCAACGCAATCCGACTTTCAGTAATCCCTACAGAAGAATGGCCCTGACTAACAATAACCTATACCTTTCATTAATCACTTACCTCACAAAAATCTTCGTTACTCAAACTACTGCAACACACAGCAACACACGCTAATACTGCCAGCTAAATAAAAGATTCTAACTACTGAAGTCACTAACTACTGATAGGCATAGTTATCAAAGGAAAGATTTTGATAAAGAACAAACAATGTATTAACCTTAAACATCCAGTCTTACAAATTTACTGTCTGTGATAGACACACGTTCAGATCATCCGCTCTCAAAACTCCGCCATCTCGCTCCCCACATCCACAACTGCTGGCGGCTCACCTCCAACTGCGCAACGCTACGCGCTGTTGACAGCCAACTGCAAAACACTACAATAGCGAATATTACAACAATGCAAACGGGCCACAGACTGCACACAGCACAGCCAGTGATTTTCATACAGAGCGCTACGTGGCGTTACCAACATAAAAATCTAAACAGCCTACTTACATAGCCCCCATGCTCCCCAAAAAAAAATTTACAAATTGTTTTGGGCAGTGGCCAATACATATTTGAAGAAATTTTTCATAATTACAATAACAAAGAAATGAAATGCACACACTTATTGATACAATGTTGGTCAAATCTAAAATTTTTTCACAGTCCATAAAGACAGTCCTGATCATTCATTACTGTAAAATTGCAGTGTTTTTTTTTTCTCGAAGTCTGAGCAGTAAAAGAAAATGCACGCGGAAGTAGTGAATTTCTATGCAGTCTTGAAGAAGTAGTGTTGTTCTTCCAACGAAAAGATAATGCTGACTCTTGACATGCAGACAGGTAATGGGCCACAACAGAGCAAACCCACAGCAGAATCAGTCGAAGTTTTGAAGAATATTGATAGGTAGGTCATCACAGAGCAGACCACTATAGCCCTGTTAGAAATTATGGTAATGGTGGGCCAGCAGAGCTGCAGACCCACTGAAGTCCTTGTAGAAATAATGGTATTGGTGGGCCATCAAAGATGCAGACCCACTATAGTCCTTGTAGAGATTATGGTATTGGTGGGCCATCAAAGGTGCAGGCCCACTGTAGTCCTTGTAGAGACAGCCAGCAGCCATTTGTTGCAACTGTGCAGGTCCACAATCACCATCGAAGAGTCTTGCGGACAATATAGCAAGTCCATGAACCACCACTTGTGCACTCACAAACTTTTTTTTAATGTCCTTAGAACCAGCAATGCTGTTAATCAGTCCCTTGCTGACTTATTAACACACGTCCAAACACTAACAGTCCTACCTTTTTTTCACATACTGTGCATATACTACGATCAACCGAAATGTGTGCAGTGAAATGAATGCTTACAAGTTACTTAATTTGATGACCTGGGTTCACCCTACTTACACCAGTAAGAAACACGTATCACTTTAGATAATGGCGCTCAGGTTGATCTCACGTCGCTTGACTTCAGGAAGGCATTTCACACCATTCCGCACCACATTTGAGTGCCAAAAAGTACAAGCTTATCGGGTATCAGAAAAGTTTTGGCGACTGGATTCAGGACTAAACTGCAGATAGATCTTAACGGAACAAAATCGACAGATGTGAACATATGCGACCTGAGGCTTTTCCAGCGTATTTGTTGCTCCCAAGATCCTTGGGTTTACTGCCGGATACAATCATGGAAAGTCCACGATTTTTCGGCGAATATACGCTCCGTCATCATCATGTGGTACTGATGTGATGAGGGGTCCACGGTTCCCTCCCCGTTTATATACTCCCGATTTATTTAAATGATGATGAAGTCCTTGACAGAGCGTAGTGGACCATGAGGGAGACCCATACCGCCATACTAGGCCAGGTTCTAGCGGAGGTGGTTTGCCATTGCCTTCCTCCGACCGTAATGGGGATGAATAATGCTGATGAAGACGACACGACAACACCCAGTCATCTGGAGGCAGGTGAAAGTCCCGGGCTCCACCGGGAATCCAAACAGGGACCCCGTGTTCGGGAGACCACGAACTACGGACATACTGCAACTGAGCACAGTCAAAGAAACTCGTAACATACGCACGCGAGATGCGACGCTGACGGCGGTCGGTAGACAACTGAGACTCCCTCCTCCACCCCTCCACACCCCGCCCCCCCCCCCCCCTCTCTACACTGACCGCAGCCACACATATCAGCACAACCGAGCACGGTGCGGAGAGTGCGAAGTCATAACTGTATACCCGCAGATATATGTACCGGTAGCGCACCGAACGCCCCTCATTCCATCAATACCGACTGATAATGGTTGAACTATTGTTCGCCGAAATCTCGTGGACCTGCGATTAGTTCTGGCAGTACAGCCGACAACACTGAAAGATATATTGATAATTTATAGAGGACCCCAAGGCAGTGTGATATGATCGTTACTAGCTACAACGTACATAAATGATGTAGTAGAAAACGTCGGATACACTTTAAGGCTGTTCATAGATGATGCATTTGTCTACAATAAATTAAAGACACCATAAAACAGTATCTATTTTCCGAATAACCAGCAGAGGATTTATGATTAGCGGATATTCTAGCAGCTGGCCATGAACGTAAATGAAAATGTCATATTGCTCATACATAGGAAAAAGTACATATTGCATATATATAGGAAAAGAAATCTATTAGTTCTGAACTACTGCTGATGATAAAATGCTGGAAACACTACCTACCTTAAAATATACTAATGCTCAGAAAAAATGGATAATCTTGAACGACTAGAGATAGGAATTTCATATTAGCGGAATATGTACATTAGTTCGTTCTGCAGCGGCATTTCAAGCACCTCGGTTCAGCGTTTGTCCTGTTACCTAGTAGGCACAGGGTCTACCATGGGCCCTGATAACTTGTTCCATGCTTGATGGCATTGAGGTGTCTAAGACGCGAATAGTGTCCTGTAGTATAGCCATCCATGCGGCATTCGCCCAGTTCCAAAGATTATCTATTGTAGTTGGCACTGGACCACAGCTTTACACCTGTCGTTTCACAACACCCCACACATTTTTTATTGGTGACAATTCGGGTGATCTGGCAGGTCGAGTCAAAAGGCTGACATCATGTGACACCAAGACGGCAGGCAATCGTGTTGCAAAATGCATTGTTTTGCTGACAAATGGCGTCTGGGGCGTTGTGCAGAAAGAGTATGGCAGCGGGTCGCAAGACATCATTCACGTAGATCATACTGGTCACAGCGCTCTGGACGCCCACCAACTGTGATTGGTGGTTGTACAGAATAGCACACCATACCACAAGGCCTTGAATTGGCACAGCATGTCTTGTGCTAATGCAGTCACTGTGATGCTGCTGCCCCTGTCTGCAGAGAACCGAAGTGGAGCACCATTTTAAAGAAACAGAACCTGGATTCGTCCGAAAATACTATCTGATGCCACTCCTGTCCCCAGTGGCGTCCTTCCATACACCAAAGCGGTCTAGCGTGTTTCTACACATTCATCAAAGGGAAGTGGAGACGTGGACGATGCGCGTGTAGCCCATGCTGTAACAAACAGCGACGGGCGGTCACCTCTTATAGTGGACGCTGTGTTCCACTGTTCCACTGTTGAGCCAGAGCGGAGGAGGGCACAATACTGTGCTGTAGTGCCGTTCGAATGAGGTGTCGATCTTATCTGGAAAGAGAAGCGGGTCGACTGAGTTGTGCGACCGGACCCATCTCGTAGTGTTCTACGGCCTTCCGTGAATCATTCTGCACACATCCGTAGCACTGGCAAAACACTTCGTCCCACACTAGCAGTTATTTCCCTGGTTCACGCATCACATTGGCTCATGACAACAACGCGCCCTCTTTCGAACTCACTGAACTGACGGCACGGTTCGCGCATACATCTACGAGGCCTCCTATACGTTTGCTCAAATCACTCGGATCCATTGCCTTCGGTTTATAGCGACAACGAGGGACTGGGGCACATATTACCGGAAAGTACTCTTCAAATGCTAATCATTTCTGCAGAACGTCCTATGGTTAATGTCCTGCGAATATGAGCGTCCTACCTAGTCGTTCAATGAGTTCTGTTTTTTTATGAACGTAAGTGTATCCAGGAATAACTATGCAGAGTGAAATTATGTGGAACTAACATATAAAACAGTAGGAGAAGTAGATGCCAGACAGGGATTCATTGGAAGAATCTTGAGAAAATGTAACTCATACAGGAAGGGAGTGGCTTATAAGACGCTTGTTCGACCGATTCTTGAGTACTATCCATCAATATTGGATCGTGGCCATGTAGGAATGGTATCAGAGGTGAGAAGATCGAAAGAACCGCGGCGCGATCCGTCACGGGATCGTTTCGTAGGCGCGAGAGCGTTATTGAGATGCTGAACAAACCTCATGGGCAGATGCTACAAGAGAATCGTTGTGCAAGACGGCGAGGTTTTTCTGTTTTCGGGAAGGCACTTTCCGGGAAGAGTCGGTCAGAGTATTACTTCTCCCTACACACATCTCGCATAATGACCACGATGAGAGAATTCGAGAAATTAATGGCAAGATTTCCGGCATAAGAAGTCAGCCTCATTCTGCCAACGGCCTTGTCAAAGAGGGAGGAGGAGCGGATAGAGATTCAGGGCACTCTCTTGTCCTAGGGGTGGGAAATTGCCCCTAAAGGCGGAAGAATCAGCAATGATCAACGACATGAGGATGCAGAAGGCAATGAAAACCACTGCATTAAAGACACATAACGTGTATCCGCAGGACATGTGGCCTGTGGTTGAAGAGGTGTCATGATGATCTCTCCATTGGCAAAAGATTCCGGAATAGTCCCCCATTCTGATCTCCGGGAGGGGACTGCCAATGGGGAGGTTACCATGAGAAAAAGAATGAATAATCAACGAAAGGATAATGTTCTACGAATCGGGCCGTGGAATATCAGAAGCTTGAACGTGGTAGGGAAACTAGAAAATCTGAAAAGGGAAATGCAAAGGCTCAATCTAGATATAGTAGGGGTCATTGAAGTGAAGTGGAAGGAAGACAAGGATTTCTGGTCAGATGAGTATCGGGTAATATCAACAGCAGCAGAAAATGGTATAACAGGTGTAGGATTCGTTATGAATAGGAAGGTAGGGAAGAGGGTGTGTTACTGTGAACAGTACAGTGACCGGGTTGTTCTAATCAGAATCGACAGCAGACCAACACCGGCAACGATAGTTCAGGTATACATGCCGACGTCGCAAGCTGAAGATGAACAGATAGAGAAAGTGTATGACGATATTGAAAGGGTAATGCAGTATGTAAAGGGGGACGAAAATCTAATAGACATGGGCGACTGGAATGCTGTTGTAGGGGAAGGAGTAGAAGAAAAGGTTACAGGAGAGTATGGGCTTGGGAGAAGGAACGAAATAGGAGAAAGACTAATTGAGTTCTGTAACAAGTTTCAGCTAGTAATAGCGAATACCCTGTTCAAGAATCACAAGAGGAGGAGGTATACTTGGAAAAGGCCGGGAGATACGGGAAGATTTCAATTAGATTACATCATGGTCAGACAGAGAATCCGATATCAGATATTGGATTGTAAGGCGTACACAGGAGCAGATATAGACTCAGATCACGATATAGTAGTGATGAAGAGTAGGCTGAAGTTCAAGACATTAGTCAGGAAGAATCAATACGCAAAGAAGTGGGATACGGAAGTTCTAAGGAATGACGAGATACGTTTGAAGTTCTCTAACGCTATAGATGCAGCAATAAGGAACAGCGCAGTAGGCAGCACATTTGAAGAGGAATGTACATCTCTAAAAAGGGCCATCACAGAAGTTGGGAAGGAAAACATAGGTACAAAGAATGTTGCTGCGAAGAAACCATGGGTAACAGAAGAAATACTTCAGTTCATTGATGAAAGGAGGAAGTACAAACATGTTCCGGGAAAATCAGGAATACAGAAATACAATTCGCTGAGGAATGAAATAAATAGGAAGTGCATGGAAGGTAAGACCTAATGGCTGCAGGAAAAATGTGAAGACATGGTAAAAGATATGATTTTCGGAAGGACAGACTCAGCATACAGGAAAGTGAAAACAACCTTTGGTGACATTAAAAGCAACGGTGGTAACATTAAGACTGCAACGGGAATTCCACTGTTAAATGCAGAGGAGAGAGCAGATAGGTGGAAAGAATACATTGCAAGCCTCTATGAGGGTGAAGATTTGTCTGATGTGATAGAAGAAGAACAGGAGTCGATTTAGAAGAGATTGGGGATCCAGTATTAGAATCGGAATTTAAAAGAGCTTTGGAGGGCTTACAGGGATGGATAACATTCCATCAGAATTTCTAAAATCAGTAGGGGAAGTGGCAACAAAACGTCTATTCACGTTGCTGTGTAGAATATATGAGTCTGGCGACATACCATCTGACTTTCGTAAAAGCGTCATTCACACAATTCCGAAGACGGCAAGAGCTGACAAATGCGAGAATTATCGTACAGTCAGCTTACCAGCTGCTTACAAGAATAATATACAGAAGAAGGAAAAAGAAAATTGAAAATGCGCTAGGTGACGATCAGTTTGGCTTTGGGAAAAGTAAAGGCACGAGAGAGGCAATTCTGACGTTACGGCTAATAATGGAAGCAAGGCTGAAGAAAAGTCAAGACACGTTCATAGGATTTGTCGACATGGAAAAAGCGTTCGACAATATAAAATGGTGCAAGCTGTTCGAGATTCTGAAAAAAGTTGGGGTAAGCTATAGGGAGTACAATATGTACAACAACCAAGAGGGAATAATAAGAGTGGACGATCAAGAACGAAGTGCTCTTATTAAGAAGGGTGTAAGACTAGGCTGTAGCCTTTCGCGCCTACTCTTCAATCTGTACATCGAGAAAGCAATAATGGAAATAAAAGAAAGGTTCAGGAGTGGAATTAAAATACTAGGTGAAAGGATATCAATGATACGATTCGCTGATGACATTGCTATTCTGAGTGAAAGTGAGGAAGAATTAAATGATCTGCTGAACGGAATGAACAGTCTAATGAGTACACAGTATGGTTTGAGAGTATATCGGGGAAAGACGAAGGTAATGAGAAGTAGTAGAAATGAGAACAGCCAGAAACTTAACATCAGGATTGATGGTCAAGAAGTCAGTGAAGTTAAGGAATTCTGCTACCTAGGCAGTAAAACAACCAATGACGGATGGAGCAAGGAAGACATCAAAAGCAGACTCGCTATGGTAAAAAAGGCATTTCTGGCCAAGAGAGGTCTACTAATATCAAATACCGACCTTAATTTTAGGAAGAAATTTCTGAGGATGTACGTCTGGAGTACAGCATTGTATGGTAGTGAACCATGGAATGTGGGAAAACCGGAACAGAAGAGAATCGAAGCATTTGAGATGAAGTGCTATAGACGAATGTTGAAAATTAGGTGGACTGATAAGGTAAGGAATGAGGAGGTTCTACGCAGTATCCGAGAGGAAAGGAATATGTGGAAAACACTGATAAGGAGAAGGGACAGGATGATAGGACTTCTGCTAAGACATGAGGGAATGACTTCCATGGTACTAGAGGGAGCTGTAGAGGGCACAAGCTGTAGAGGAAGACACAGATTTTAATACGTCAAACAAATAATTGAGGACGTAGGTTGCAAGTGCTACTCTGAGATGAAGAGGGCAGCACAGGGGAGGAATTCCTGAGTAGACTGATGACCCAAAAAAAAAGTAGAAGCTTACCAACATTATTTCTTCCTCAGCTGCATCAGCGAGCAGAACAAGGTAGAGGGGATCTGTTAGTGGTACCAGAAGTGCACTCCGCCACAGACCTTGCGGAGTGTGATGTAGAAGAGGCTGTGGATATGGAATCCAGCCATTAGAATAGCTCGCGATGCGGGAGTTTGTACTCGGCGGCAGTGCGTTTAACATACACCGGCAGAGAAAAGAGTATTACTTGGACTACGGTGAAGGTTGACCAATTGGACGGGAATCAACAGTTAGAAGTTACTGATCTTCTGGGTTACCATTCCGAATAGTACACAATTCGGTGGTGAGGCAGCACCGCGTCACCTGGTAGAATATTGCAAGGCTGATTGCCGTGGACATTTTGTAAGCAAGTGAAATGTTAAACAATGTAATACAACCGTGCTCTAGGAGTTAGAGGCATAGCTTTCATTCTGTTTACAAATTGAATATGTCTTTCCCTTCTACATTAAACTGTGTTCCCGTTTATATGAGTTGTTTCCTACATCATTTACGTAGTTTAGGATATAGATGGGAATGTAAAATTAGGCTAGTTATTTTTTTATTAATACAGGTCTCAATATCTTTATAGAGGGCTTCTCTGGAGCAATGGCCAATATTCAGGAACATGGTAGGAATAACCACTCGAAGCAAAAGTATTTGGCACAAATGGGCCCTAAAATGCATATTTCAGGAGCTATGGGCACTTCTGCAGCAGGCGAGATGTGTTTCATAATACCGAAAATGAGTAAGTGCTCACAGATCTTAAGGTATTCATTTTTCCTTGTTTTCATCCACGCTACCATCTCTTGAATTGTAGACAGCGAAGAGGTTGCAGTGGAAGAGATTTGTTTCTCAGTATCGAAGAAGCTTTCATAGCTGTAAAGGAGTTTAGAGCACTTGTTTACTAGATTTTACTGTCTCGAGTAATCATTCTTGTCATATGATTCAATAATTAAAATTACTCTTTGCATGTGTAGAACTGTGTGTGGAATGTCATGGGACTTAACTGCTAAGGTCATCAGTCCCTAAACTTACGCACTACTTAACCAAAATTATCCTAAGGACAAACACACACACTCGTGCCGGAGGGAGGACTCGAACCTTCGCCGGGACCAGCCGCACAGTCTACGACCGCTCGGCTAATCCCACACAGCCATGTGTAGAACAATTTAGTGGCTGTTTGTACTACAGTCTTGGTCTGAGATCATTTCGCCATATTTATTCATTCCTGTAAACCTAGGCTTGTTTCTTAATCTTGTTTTCTTTCCCCCCTTAAGTATCGGTTAACTGTGTTTGCACGAGTGATGTCTAAGATGCCACACATCTACACTAACTACGAATTTGCAGATATGCTGCATATTTACGGCTTCTGCCATCATAGAGCCCCTGCTCCTGTCGGAGAATACCGTCAGGGCTTTGTGACGCGTCAGAGTTTCGACCGTAAATTGTTTTCCAGTGTTTTCAGCACAATGAATGGAACAAGTATTCTTCGAAGTTCCCATTTTTCATCTGAATTTGCAGTTCAACAACCTCTGCAGGAACATCAGTACATTTTTGAAATGTATCAGCATAGTCATAGTGTCCGCACACAGCCATCCTATGCATCAATCAAATATAGCGTGTCAGCAATTGTGAATTGGCGACGATGCAACACAACTTTAATTTTGTCACTTGTTAATGATTACAATCGTCATTTGCTTCGGTTTATACTGCTTATTGATTAAGCCACGTTTACACGGAGAGGAATCACTATCACGCATAATAATCTTCAATGGTCGCAACAGTGCTACAATAACTATATGTCTGCCCCACCATTTGACAATTTTTATACTGTGGTTGGCGACAATTTATCGAGATGCGTCCCTGCTGATCGCATCTGAAACAAAGAACCACTGTGACAATACATTTTTTTCTTTCCTTCACCTCGTCGAGAAGTCTAATCCTGTAGTAATATTCACTGCATCAGTTAAATTCTTCGGAAATTGTGCCGTAATACGGCGCGATGTGTCGCGTGACAATCCTCGCAAAAAAAGTATCTAAGGCCCTATTTCGGTTTCTTATAGAATGTACCAATTGGCGTCATCACTGGCTGACAAATGGTGTTACTTTTGACTTTTTGTATTCTATCGACAAAGCTTTCTATTGTTACGTTCTGCCTTTGGCCCATGATGTCCAACTGTCCTCTATTAAAATGACAACTGTTCCGCTTTTTAAACCTTTTGAGCAGACCTTGTTTAAATTCTTCAAATGTCAATGCATTTCGTAACTCCTCTCGATATAGTACCCACATCATAGCTTCCGTGATTAACTGTAATTTTATCATTTGCTACGTCTGTTCATCTGACTAGGAGCTAAGTTCAGCGGCTGCTAAGACACCAGCAAAAATGCTTTTATATCCTCGCTTGGCTTGCCACAGAAGGGACTCACAAGGGTAGCTGCTGATCACCCTAGTTTTGGAGGGGTTGCACCAGATGTCGACCTATACGCTGATAATGGATTACATAGTTCATTATTGTTAGACCTCAGGTGAGCTAGCAGATTAAGTATGCTCTGAGTAGCCTCGTGGTTGGAAACTCCTTGTGTCTTACTGTCTGTCACTGAAATATTTTCCTTTTTAACGAGTATTATTCCCACAAGTATACTTCCTATGGCCACAGTAACATAGACTCAGATATATAACAAGAAACATTAGAAATTTGAGTAGAGTTTCAATCAAAATAACAAGAAAATCTAACACCATTCGAAAATAAATTTTCTAATGTCACATTTCTGTGAACGAATGAGAGCTTTACAACCGTTGTTTTTGTACACCTCGTAACGTTATTTGAAATGGTAAAACAGCTGAAACCAATTTTCAGTCACCATTGCACTGATATACTATCCGCTGCCAGCAGGTTGTCGTCTCCTGCCTGTGGATTGTTCGCGGCCCGTCGCTGCCGATAGCGTCATGAATTTCTTGTATCACAAATCCCCTACCATGTGCACATTAAAATGGAGCAGTGGAGTCATAGCGTTGGAGTTTAGTGACTAGATATTGAGCGTCGAGGACATAGGGGAGGAAAGGTCATTATATTTTCTGGGATGGCGGGAGGGAAAACTACACTTTGTGGGCGGTGGAAAGATCTCTTTCTTGGCTCTGAGTGTGAGGTATGAGAGAAACATGGGTGATTCCACTAACATTCATTATTTATTTATAACACCCTTAAAACAATCGGAATGATACAATGTGAATTAACTCGCTCAATTCCTCGTGACTGCGGAGAGGCGGAGTCATAGCGTGCAGATTCCGGTGACAGCTGATGCGGCGACGGTCATGTTGCAGCGGCAATGGCGTATTCCTCCATTCAGCACCGTCCCCGTGACTCATTGCGGCGGCGGCGCGGTCGTCTCCTTGTGAATTCACTCATTGCGTTCTTAACAAGCGGCTACGGTGTGGCGCGTAGGGCTCTTTCCCACAATTGAACAAGGGACCCTGGGGTTCGGCGTCTTCTGGCGGAGTTCATCAACATCTAGTTTCACAGATGACAAATTTGGTGAGGCCGCAGTCCCTTCGTCCTCACCATCCAACTGGGTAAGTACCACACGAACGACTTTCTGGTAACACATGGACTGGCATCTTCCGGGTTGACGTATTGGCACGGTACCGAGCGGCGTAGCAGCTAAGTTCGTTGACTAACCATCGATCTGTCCGTCCAGGCGACGTTTCTGCATATCTTCTTTCGTTCCTCGAAGAATCTCCCCAAAAGACCTCCCCACGCCCGTTTGCCGGAGATATTTATTCAGTGTTTAGCCAATGTCGCCAAGTCTCTACGGCGCCGACTGACTCTTCGGTCGTTGATCTTTGCTTCTCACGTTTAGTAGAAACGTCACCAATGTGGACACACGTGCGGGTTTCCTTGTATTTCCTCGATGCTGGCGTGGTCTGGCATTGCCTTGTCGTCGTCCTCCGCATCGCCAGATACGTCACGCACGTGAGTTCAGTATGTTGGCAGACCCTAGAGCATTGGCCGCCGATGTACGAACTGCGCTGGTCGTTGTTCCCCTTGGAAGCTTTCCCGTCTGCTCAGTCGTTGATCTGTCGAAGTGCTGACTGGTTCTGCACGAACTCCGCTCGTCATAAGCTTTCTCACATTGGGCAGAATCGTGTATTGTGAACTATACAACAGCTGTAATGGGATGTGTATGATAATATTGGAGATGAATGTTTTAAACATACTTTTTTTTCAGTGGCTGCTTTAAAAATCGTATGTTGTAATATTGATGTTGCATGTGTAGACCTGCAATGTATCGAATAAACAAAATAAATAACAATGTAAATTAAATATTTTCTATCCCGGAAACCATTTGGAATAAGGTATTCTCCTTATGAAGTTTTCTGCCATATCCATGAAGATTGACAACTTTTCATCGGACACCCTGTACAAGTGACCTTGCCTAAAATGCCTCTCTGAGACTGTCCGCCGATATCGTTCAGTAGGCATCTCTGCTTAGAATGATAGTTGCGTTTCATCGTTCAACATTGACTATTCCATTTGCAACACCCGTGTATCTGCTATTGTAGCTTAAATCTGCCCATGGCGTAAACAGTTGCTGGAGTTACGTTTATTGGAAGAATTCAGAGGGAATGTAATCACTCACGAAGGACGTGTCTGACAAGGTGGTCATTCGATCAGTTGATAGTTATTCTTCAGTTTAAAACCCTTACAAGGTTTAACTAACGCAAGGGATACTATAGAGGAGAGCCGAATGATACACCACTGGTTCGTTTGGTGAGCTTGTGGTTGTCAGACATTCTCAATCAAATAGAGTGGGAAATGTTAAAAAGAAAATTCCGAAAGCACACTTTTGGAAATGAGTCGAGAGTCATAAAATTTACTTCAGCTTTCGTCACGATAACGAGCATGGTGTTAAAATTACATACATTCGAACCCCCAAGGAGGCCCTTACATTCCCCTTACCATACATGTGCTGAGTGCACGAGTGCTGATTGAAGGATCCCGCTCCACATGCTGCAAGACATCTTCCTCCAATTGCAGCGTTCTTACCGTGCGACGGCGCCCCTGACCAGGTAATCTGCTAAATGACCCTGTCTCACGCAGACGTTGGTACACAGCAGCAAAGGTCGTATGATGCGGGATACGGTGATTAGGATATTGTTGTTGATAAACCCGCTGTGCAGCTCGCCCTTTGTGGTGCGCTACGTAATACGCACCAACCATTTCTATGTACTCAATCCAGGTGTATCGCTCCATCGGTAAACAGAGACAATGCACAACTACATTGCTGGAGAGCAGTTGCCTACAAATGAAGAGCGTAATACGCCCTCTAACAACTGAAGATCATAATACGGTCTCTAACAACTGAAGAGCGTAATAAGGCCTCCACCGGTTTAAATAATCCTCATAGGAAAAAATTGACACTAGGGAGAAATGTTTGTTTTGATGTACCATAGAACCTTCCAGAGTTTGTCGGTTTAAATACTTTTCACCCTGTATAGTCGATGTCGAAAAGTGACGTATCTGACGACAAAAGGGACATGATCATTGGCTTTCGGGTTATGGTGAAGCATATACGAAACGGCTAAGGTTTAAACTGTTCGTATGCAGCCGTTGTTAAAGTATATCGTGGGCCACAATAAGGCTCTTTCGAACTCGGCGCCGAAGCAACTGTGCTATACCACGGACCATAGATGACAGCGGTGATGGACGATTGCAGAGACGTTAACAGGCGAACAGGCGGGCAACTGCTCAGCAACTGACCGTCCAGATGGACTGTTGGGTTACCAACAGTGTCTACTCAAACGTCGTTCAGCGGAAGCTGCAGCGTATAGGCCTCCTGGCTCATGCAACCAAGCTGACTGCTGTTCATCAGCGACAAAGGCTGAAGATTGCACCTCAAGACCCCTACTGGGCGTCCAGTGAATGGTGACACGTGGCCGTTTTAGATGAATCCTGTTTTATACGCCATTGGACAAATGGTTGTTGGCGTGTACCGCCCTGCAATATACGTCGGAAGAGTCGAGACTAGTCACGAGACCTTTATGGTCTGGGAAATGACTTCGTGGCATTGCCTAGATGCTTACATCGTTCTGAAATCCAAGATCGATTAACACAATTATGCGTCTGTCCTTGTACACCATGCCCACACCTACATAAAGTTTTTCTTCACCTCCGCACGATGGCACCTTTCAGCAGGATAATGCCTTATGTCACACTCCTTGCAGTGTATATGCATGTTGCAAAGAGCCTCATTATGAATTTACCACACTAACCTGGGCACCAAAATCCCCGGACTTCAGCACATTAAAGAATATGTGGGACGGCTTCCATCAGGCTGTTTTTGCCATTGCTCCTCAGTCTAGAAAGCTAGCGCAGCTGGCCGCGGCGCTCGAGTCGGCATCTCCCCACACATCTGTTAGTTCCTACCAGAACCTCATTAACTCCCCTCCCTCACGTTCGCACTGTGAAAGGTGGTTATCCAGGCTTTTCGCAGGTGTTCACATTAATGTAAAAGGACCGTGTAAATGACGACTGTAATGAATGGAAAAACGTGAAGGAACTGTTTCTTTAGTAGTGACTGTCACTCGTCTGATATATTCGTTTTAAAATGACAGAATTTAACACGCATTCGTGTATAAAAACTCGTTGGAGGTTTGGCATACTAAGGAAATTCCAAGAAAACTACGCCCCCGAAATAAAAGTCCCTATTTTAGTTGTTTTTGGAACGGACATTAGCAGATGGTCGAATCTAAAGCTGAGCGGCTGACGACAGCTACAGCTGAGGCCTGTACTGCCAACTCGGGCCTTTTTCCTCGGAGTGACTGTCTGAAAGCGGCTTAGCGGACACGCGAGCTTAAGAGGATCTGCGGCGTGACTCCGTCCTCCGCTTCTGAACCTCTGCTCCCTGCCCTCGTCCGTAATGGGTGGCTCTTCTTACCCCGACCAAATGTCACCTCCCTAGTCTGGCGTAAACGGAGTCCCTCTGCCGACTTCCTCTTCTCTCCCCCTCACATTTTAATTGTGAACTTTTACTGCGCTTGTAAATCATCTTCAGAGGAATGAACTAAAAGAAATTAACAGACTCCACCGTCAAGTACAGAAAACGATAAAATACTGACCAGACTCTTTGCTAACGATATTTTTGGATGCGATACGGAGGGATATGCGTTTACTGTGACGCTGTCCCATCCATTGTTAGTTTTACGAAAGAATCATTACTGCTTTTTACGATATGTACTAAATTAACCTTTTGGGTCATCCGATTCCAGTCTTCCTATCAAACGAACTGCCGTGATGGAAATTTAAATGAACCTATGTCATATATGCTGGAATTTCAGCCAAGTTAGCTGATAGGAACAGGAAATACTTTTCAATAAAATGAATTAGGTATGACTTATAGAGAATCCGATGTGTAAATGATTGAATCAATATTTCCAGTAATGGTCTTATTTCCACGCTCTCAGTTAACTTTTCCTGTAACATCACAGGGAAGTGCTGTCTTCAGACAACGTTCTAATAGTTCATAACGATTAGAGCTAACTGAGCTGTGAAATAACGAAGAGAGGGACTGGGGAAGGACCATCGATTTAAGGACTTCTGAGAGAAAATAGATATCTTTTATCCCCTCCTCCTCTCCTTAAGCAGTATTAATCATTATCACACGAGTATAGTATCAGTTTCAGATCGAAATCACCGCAGTTATAGGCACCTTGCAAAGATGTCTCTTCAACACATTTCACATGATAACATCTTTATCTCAAGCCCGAACGCATCTCACACTACATCTCCATAAGTACGCCGCAAATTATTTTCCAGTGTTTGCTGTATTTCTCCTCCCGTTTTCCCAACTCTCTTCAGACGAACGTAAGAACAGTCCTTCGAGAGCAGTTGTTACGTCCATTTGACTTACAGCGTGTGCACAACTTGGAGCCAGTTCGTTTGCGAAACACTTTCAAGAAAAAAAAAACGTTTATTCCCTTCGGTGCAGAGGATATTTTACGATCATTAACTTGTAAGGTCGACAAACGCTTAATGATAAATGATATACTACGCTTTTTTCGCAGGAGTCATCGAAGAAGTAACTGCTGAAAATTCTACATTATGACAATGTCAAACACATATTTGACCGAGATAAATTTAATGTTTGATTGGTCATATTCACTTTATTAAGCACATGACATTTCCTTATTGTTGCTTGATATTTTTCTGTGAAAACGCTTCATTTTCATCATCTCAAGATTCTTTTGAATCCTACCAAAACTAAATTATCACTGTACCGATATAACAGAGTAAAAGAAGCTCCCACAATTGGGTCAATCACATCTATAGTGTGTACATTCTAAAGGTGATTGTTTTCAGAAGAAGTGAAAGACGTTTTCCTTTTATTGTTATAGTAAAAAATTGAAAGGTGACCCTCGTACGTCTTTCACTCCAGCCCATTTCTATGTTTTCCAGCCTCTCCTATTTAATTTAAAGGTGCATCCTCCATTATCTGCGAGGTAAAACTCAATTTCGTGACCGGTTGTTGCGCTAAGATTCCTTATCTCACACCCATAGTCAAATATAGTAATAAATACTGACGGTAAAATTGTCTTTTCATACACATCAGAAGCATAGTTTTGGAAAACCTATTTTAATATACCACAACTATTCAGGTCAGTTTTACTCACCTGTTTACTTCGTTTACCATTCACCTCGTCACTTTACTGCTATACTTATTTCGCATTCTAGCTTTCAGATGACAAAGATTTTCTTCCAAGACAGGTACTTTCACAGTAATTCTGTAGTGTACATGAAATTATTATTTGACTATGATTTCTTCTGCAAAAGCCGCTTTTGTAGGTAACGTGTCTACGCCGAGCGGCTGCAGCTCCTGCCACCCGCGTAAAGGATCTGTATAGCGGGTCCAGGAACGTGTAGGGGCTAGCTTTGCTGGTCTCCCCGGTGTAATCGAACTCACATCGACGTCTAGTGGCCGGTCTCACTGGCGCGGCTAGAGGTCGCGGTTTCTATGGTTCTACTCTCTTCCGGACGCTACGTGACGGGACATGGGCAGAAATGTATCCTGGAGCACGCGTACCATATAGCCCCTCGCCGAGGCGCGGGAGGCCTTCAGATCGAGTAAGTCGCTTCTGTTAGCAGGCGAGCACTGTCCGTAGTCCACCGATTGGTGACACGTCGACTCCTGGAAGGCTCCACGTTATGTGGTCTCCGGCACAACTGAAAAAATTCGTTGATGTTGTTTCGTCATTATGGGCCTCAAAAGTGCCCTGTAGAACCGTTACCTTGTGTGTCTGAAGAACCTTTTTAGTTGGCAGTGAGTGTTTGTTACAAAATAATAATATCAGACTTGAAACATACTTTCTCTGTCCAAAGACAGTGGACATATCAGTCGGGTCGGTTTGTTATCTGACCCTTTCATCACTTTTATACGTTGTTTACTAAGAAAAACATGCTGAGATGTGTAAATGAATGAAAACAATAGAATCTGCCGAATAGAAAGAACAGACTACTGACCATAATCAGTATTGTTTCTGGAATTTAACAGTTTCAGTTTTACATATGATATCTACAGATCCAAAATTGTTTACACCCTAAATTGTATATGAATACTTCGTTAGATTGAGTTATTTGCTTATCCTGCAAAGATTACGCCGCCTCTAATATGGTTATTGACTAGAGGGCGCTCTAATACATGGCGAGATGAGATGTACGTAGCTGTAGGCAGGACAGGTCAGTAATTTTAAGTAACTTTGTCAGCCTGAAATCAGGTTACGAACTGTTTCGAATAATGTAAAAACAGGTTTGTATTATTTAAGGAAGAAACTGAATAAATGTTATGCAGCAGCAAGAAAGAGGCGTTGGAATTTGTTAAACGGACATTTGTATACTCGCTGTGGAAAATGCCGACACCAGCTAAAGTATTATGAAAGGATAACTTCTTTCGTACTAGAGGTCTGCAAAGGGTGAAAAACTGTTAGGGAAGGCAGATTGAAATATTTCAAATGTAGTCGAATTGTGCCACATGAGATAAAGTGGTTAGCACGGGAGAACAGGTCGTGGGGAGACAATATCATAGCAATCAGAAAACTGATGACAAGAACAACAAGTATTTTATATGATAATAAAAACTACGAACAGTTTATTGTTTGTAGTTTATACTTAAATTCACTTTATAAAAGGCGAGCTCCCACTAACAGATACCTAAATCCAGAAGTCCTGTGGATACATTTCATGGGGCCTCTGAGTGTCTAGTGTTGTAGGCCTATAGACTCATTTATTATTTGACATTTTCCCAGATTTGTACATAACAAAAACTAAGCTACAAGTAATACTTCTTTATTACTTTTCGTATAAAAATAATAAAACGAGTATGAAGCACTGAAATCTCCCGCTGTTTCCGTGTTGCCACCTTCACACAAGTAAAAGAAATATAGGCTGCAGTTTTTGTTCTGGTGGTTCGGGACGTCATTTCCGTTTTGTCAGACGTGCCCTGCATCAGAATTACATTTCTGATGAATGAAATTCAGTTTCATGTAACAATGAGATACTTTTATGGCCAGTGATACAGATAATACATTGCATCCAGATGCCACGAGGAGTCCCTGACAAATTGCATGTTTCCAGAATGAGATTTTCACTCTGCAGCGGAGTGTGCGCTGATGTGAAACTTCCTGTCAGATTAAAACTGTGTGCCCGACCGAGACTCGAACTCGGGACCTTTGCCTTTCGCGGGCAAGTGCTCTACCAACTGAGCTACCGAAGCACGACTCACGTCCGGTACTCACAGCTTTACTTCTGCCAGTATCCGTCTCCTACCTTCCAAACTTTACAGAAGCTCTTCTGCGAAACTTGCAGAACTAGCAATCCTGAAAGAAAGGATATTGCGGAGACATGGCTTAGCCACAGCCTGGGGGATGTTTCCAGAATGAGATTTTCACTCTGCAGCGGAGTGTGCGCTGATGTGAAACTTCCTGGCAGATTAAAACTGTGTGCCCGACCGAGACTCGAACTCGGGACCTTTGCCTTTCGCGGGCAAGTGCTCTACCAACTGAGCCACCGAAGCACGACTCACGTCCGGTACTCACAGCTTTACTTCTGCCAGTATCCGTCTCCTACCTTCCAAACTTTACAGAAGCTCTTCTGCGAAACTTGCAGAACTAGCACTCCTGAAAGAAAGGATATTGCGGAGACATGGCTTAGCCACAGCCTGGGGGATGTTTCCAGAATGAGATTTTCACTCTGCAGCTGAGTGTGCGCTCATGTGAAACTTCCTGGCAGATTAAAACTGTGTACCCGACCGAGACTCGAACTCGGGACCTTTGCCTTTCGCGGGCAAGTGCTCTACCAACTGAGCTACCGAAGCACGACTCACGTCCGGTACTCACAGCTTTACTTCTGCCAGTATCCGTCTCCTACCTTCCAAACTTTACAGAAGCTCTTCTGCGAAACTTGCAGAACTAGCACTCCTGAAAGAAAGGATATTGCGGAGACATGGCTTAGCCACAGCCTGGGGGATGTTTCCAGAATGAGATTTTCACTCTGCAGCGGAGTGTGCGCTGATGTGAAACTTCCTGGCAGATTAAAACTGTGTGCTTTCAGGAGTGCTAGTTCTGCAAGTTTCGCAGAAGAGCTTCTGTAAAGTTTGGAAGGTAGGAGACGGATACTGGCAGAAGTAAAGCTGTGAGTACCGGACGTGAGTCGTGCTTCGGTAGCTCAGTTGGTAGAGCACTTGCCCGCGAAAGGCAAAGGTCCCGAGTTCGAGTGTCGGTCGGGCACACAGTTTTAATCTGCCAGGAAGTTTCACATCAGCGCACACTCCGCTGCAGAGTGAAAATCTCATTCTGGAAACATCCCCCAGGCTGTGGCTAAGCCATGTCTCCGCATTACCCTTTCTTTCAGGAGTGCTAGTTCTGCAAGTTTCGCAAAAGAGCTTCTGTAAAGTTTGGAAGGTAGGAGACGGATACTGGCAGAAGTAAAGCTGTGAGTACCGGACGTGAGTCGTGCTTCGGTAGCTCAGTTGGTAGAGCACTTGCCCGCGAAAGGCAAAGGTCCCGAGTTCGAGTGTCGGTCGGGCACACAGTTTTAATCTGCCAGGAAGTTTCACATCAGCGCACACTCCGCTGCAGAGTGAAAATCTCATTCTGGAAACATCCCCCAGGCTGTGGCTAAGCCATGTCTCCGCAATATCCTTTCTTTCAGGAGTGCTAGTTCTGCAAGTTTCGCAGAAGAGCTTCTGTAAAGTTTGGAAGGTAGGAGACGGATACTGGCAGAAGTAAAGCTGTGAGTACCGGACGTGAGTCGTGCTTCGGTAGCTCAGTTGGTAGAGCACTTGCCCGCGAAAGGCAAAGGTCCCGAGTTCGAGACTCGGTCGGGCACACAGTTTTAATCTGCCAGGAAGTTTCACATCAGCGCACACTCCGCTGCAGAGTGAAAATCTCATTCTGGAAACATCCCCCAGGCTGTGGCTAAGCCATGTCTCCGCAATATCCTTTCTTTCAGGAGTGCTAGTTCTGCAAGTTTCGCAGAAGAGCTTCTGTAAAGTTTGGAAGGTAGGAGACGGATACTGGCAGAAGTAAAGCTGTGAGTACCGGACGTGAGTCGTGCTTCGGTAGCTCAGTTGGTAGAGCACTTGCCCGCGAAAGGCAAAGGTCCCAAGTTCGAGTCTCGGTCGGGCACACAGTTTTAATCTGCCAGGAAGTTTCACATCAGCGCACACTCCGCTGCAGAGTGAAAATCTCATTCTGGAAACATCCCCCAGGCTGTGGCTAAGCCATGTCTCCGCAATATCCTTTCTTTCAGGAGTGCTAGTTCTGCAAGTTTCGCAGAAGAGCTTCTGTAAAGTTTGGAAGGTAGGAGACGGATACTGGCAGAAGTAAAGCTGTGAGTACCGGACGTGAGTCGTGCTTCGGTAGCTCAGTTGGTAGAGCACTTGCCCGCGAAAGGCAAAGGTCCCGAGTTCGAGTCTCGGTCGGGCACACAGTTTTAATCTGCCAGGAAGTTTCACATCAGCGCACACTCCGCTGCAGAGTGAAAATCTCATTCTGGAAACATCCCCCAGGCTGTGGCTAAGCCATGTCTCCGCAATATCCTTTCTTTCAGGAGTGCTAGTTCTGCAAGTTTCGCAGAAGAGCTTCTGTAAAGTTTGGAAGGTAGGAGACGGATACTGGCAGAAGTAAAGCTGTGAGTACCGGACGTGAGTCGTGCTTCGGTAGCTCAGTTGGTAGAGCACTTGCCCGCGAAAGGCAAAGGTCCCGAGTTCGAGTGTCGGTCGGGCACACAGTTTTAATCTGCCAGGAAGTTTCACATGAGCGCACACTCCGCTGCAGAGTGAAAATCTCATTCTGGAAACATCCCCCAGGCTGTGGCTAAGCCATGTCTCCGCAATACCCTTTATTTCAGGAGTGCTAGTTCTGCAAGTTTCGCAGAAGAGCTTCTGTAAAGTTTGGAAGGTAGGAGACGGATACTGGCAGAAGTAAAGCTGTGAGTACCGGACGTGAGTCGTGCTTCGGTAGCTCAGTTGGTAGAGCACTTGCCCGCGAAAGGCAAAGGTCCCGAGTTCGAGTGTCGGTCGGGCACACAGTTTTAATCTGCCAGGAAGTTTCACATGAGCGCACACTCCGCTGCAGAGTGAAAATCTCATTCTGGAAACATCCCCCAGGCTGTGGCTAAGCCATGTCTCCGCAATATCCTTTCTTTCAGGAGTGCTAGTTCTGCAAGTTTCGCAAAAGAGCTTCTGTAAAGTTTGGAAGGTAGGAGACGGATACTGGCAGAAGTAAAGCTGTGAGTACCGGACGTGAGTCGTGCTTCGGTAGCTCAGTTGGTAGAGCACTTGCCCGCGAAAGGCAAAGGTCCCGAGTTCGAGTGTCGGTCGGGCACACAGTTTTAATCTGCCAGGAAGTTTCACATCAGCGCACACTCCGCTGCAGAGTGAAAATCTCATTCTGGAAACATCCCCCAGGCTGTGGCTAAGCCATGTCTCCGCAATATCCTTTCTTTCAGGAGTGCTAGTTCTGCAAGTTTCGCAGAAGAGCTTCTGTAAAGTTTGGAAGGTAGGAGACGGATACTGGCAGAAGTAAAGCTGTGAGTACCGGACGTGAGTCGTGCTTCGGTAGCTCAGTTGGTAGAGCACTTGCCCGCGAAAGGCAAAGGTCCCGAGTTCGAGTCTCGGTCGGGCACACAGTTTTAATCTGCCAGGAAGTTTCACATCAGCGCACACTCCGCTGCAGAGTGAAAATCTCATTCTGGAAACATCCCCCAGGCTGTGGCTAAGCCAGGTCTCCGCAATATCCTTTCTCTCAGGAGTGCTAGTTCTGCAAGTTTCGCAGAAGAGCTTCTGTAAAGTTTGGAAGGTAGGAGACGGATACTGGCAGAAGTAAAGCTGTGAGTACCGGACGTGAGTCGTGCTTCGGTAGCTCAGTTGGTAGAGCACTTGCCCGCGAAAGGCAAAGGTCCCGAGTTCGAGTGTCGGTCGGGCACACAGTTTTAATCTGCCAGGAAGTTTCACATCAGCGCACACTCCGCTGCAGAGTGAAAATCTCATTCTGGAAACATCCCCCAGGCTGTGGCTAAGCCATGTCTCCGCAATATCCTTTCTTTCAGGAGTGCTAGTTCTGCAAGTTTCGCAGAAGAGCTTCTGTAAAGTTTGGAAGGTAGGAGACGGATACTGGCAGAAGTAAAGCTGTGAGTACCGGACGTGAGTCGTGCTTCGGTAGCTCAGTTGGTAGAGCACTTGCCCGCGAAAGGCAAAGGTCCCGAGTTCGAGTCTCGGTCGGGCACACAGTTTTAATCTGCCAGGAAGTTTCACATGAGCGCACACTCCGCTGCAGAGTGAAAATCTCATTCTGGAAACATCCCCCAGGCTGTGGCTAAGCCATGTCTCCGCAATATCCTTTCTTTCAGGAGTGCTAGTTCTGCAAGTTTCGCAGAAGAGCTTCTGTAAAGTTTGGAAGGTAGGAGACGGATACTGGCAGAAGTAAAGCTGTGAGTACCGGACGTGAGTCGTGCTTCGGTAGCTCAGTTGGTAGAGCACTTGCCCGCGAAAGGCAAAGGTCCCGAGTTCGAGTGTCGGTCGGGCACACAGTTTTAATCTGCCAGGAAGTTTCACATCAGCGCACACTCCGCTGCAGAGTGAAAATCTCATTCTGGAAACATCCCCCAGGCTGTGGCTAAGCCATGTCTCCGCAATATCCTTTCTTTCAGGAGTGCTAGTTCTGCAAGTTTCGCAGAAGAGCTTCTGTAAAGTTTGGAAGGTAGGAGACGGATACTGGCAGAAGTAAAGCTGTGAGTACCGGACGTGAGTCGTGCTTCGGTAGCTCAGTTGGTAGAGCACTTGCCCGCGAAAGGCAAAGGTCCCGAATTCGAGACTCGGTCGGGCACACAGTTTTAATCTGCCAGGAAGTTTCACATGAGCGCACACTCCGCTGCAGAGTGAAAATCTCATTCTGGAAACATCCCCCAGGCTGTGGCTAAGCCATGTCTCCGCAATATCCTTTCTTTCAGGATTGCTAGTTCTGCAAGTTTCGCAGAAGAGCTTCTGTAAAGTTTGGAAGGTAGGAGACGGATACTGGCAGAAGTAAAGCTGTGAGTACCGTACGTGAGTCGTGCTTCGGTAGCTCAGTTGGTAGAGCACTTGCCCGCGAAAGGCAAAGGTCCCAAGTTCGTGTCTCGGTCGGGCACACAGTTTTAATCTGCCAGGACGTTTCACATCAGCGCACACTCCGCTGCAGAGTGAAAATCTCATTCTGGAAACATCCCCCAGGCTGTGGCTAAGCCATGTCTCCGCAATATCCTTTCTTTCAGGAGTGCTAGTTCTGCAAGTTTCGCAGAAGAGCTTCTGTAAAGTTTGGAAGGTAGGAGACGGATACTGGCAGAAGTAAAGCTGTGAGTACCGGACGTGAGTCGTGCTTCGGTAGCTCAGTTGGTAGAGCACTTGCCCGCGAAAGGCAAAGGTCCCGAGTTCGAGTGTCGGTCGGGCACACAGTTTTAATCTGCCAGGAAGTTTCACATCAGCGCACACTCCGCTGCAGAGTGAAAATCTCATTCTGGAAACATCCCCCAGGCTGTGGCTAAGCCATGTCTCCGCAATACCCTTTATTTCAGGAGTGCTAGTTCTGCAAGTTTCGCAGAAGAGCTTCTGTAAAGTTTGGAAGGTAGGAGACGGATACTGGCAGAAGTAAAGCTGTGAGTACCGGACGTGAGTCGTGCTTCGGTAGCTCAGTTGGTAGAGCACTTGCCCGCGAAAGGCAAAGGTCCCGAGTTCGAGTGTCGGTCGGGCACACAGTTTTAATCTGCCAGGAAGTTTCACATCAGCGCACACTCCGCTGTAGAGTGAAAATCTCATTCTGGAAACATCCCCCAGGCTGTGGCTAAGCCATGTCTCCGCAATATCCTTTCTTTCAGGAGTGCTAGTTCTGCAAGTTTCGCAGAAGAGCTTCTGTAAAGTTTGGAAGGTAGGAGACGGATACTGGCAGAAGTAAAGCTGTGAGTACCGGACGTGAGTCGTGCTTCGGTAGCTCAGTTGGTAGAGCACTTGCCCGCGAAAGGCAAAGGTCCCGAGTTCGAGTGTCGGTCGGGCACACAGTTTTAATCTGCCAGGAAGTTTCACATCAGCGCACGCTCCGCTGTAGAGTGAAAATCTCATTCTGGAAACATCCCCCAGGCTGTGGCTAAGCCATGTCTCCGCAATATCCTTTCTTTCAGGAGTGCTAGTTCTGCAAATTTCGCAGAAGAGCTTCTGTAAAGTTTGGAAGGTAGGAGACGGATACTGGCAGAAGTAAAGCTGTGAGTACCGGACGTGAGTCGTGCTTCGGTAGCTCAGTTGGTAGAGCACTTGCCCGCGAAAGGCAAAGGTCCCGAGTTCGAGTCTCGGTCGGGCACACAGTTTTAATCTGCCAGGAAGTTTCACATCAGCGCACACTCCACTGCAGAGTGAAAATCTCATTCTGGAAACATCCCCCAGGCTGTGGCTAAGCCATGTCTCCGCAATATCCTTTCTTTCAGGAGTGCTAGTTCTGCAAGTTTCGCAGAAGAGCTTCTGTAAAGTTTGGAAGGTAGGAGACGGATACTGGCAGAAGTAAAGCTGTGAGTACCGTACGTGAGTCGTGCTTCGGTAGCTCAGTTGGTAGAGCACTTGCCCGCGAAAGGCAAAGGTCCCGAGTTCGAGTCTCGGTCGGGCACACAGTTTTAATCTGCCAGGAAGTTTCACATCAGCGCACACTCCGCTGCAGAGTGAAAATCTCATTCTGGAAACATCCCCCAGGCTGTGGCTAAGCCATGTCTCCGCAATATCCTTTCTTTCAGGAGTGCTAGTTCTGCAAGTTTCGCAGAAGAGCTTCTGTAAATTTTGGAAGGTAGGAGACGGATACTGGCAGAAGTAAAGCTGTGAGTACCGTACGTGAGTCGTGCTTCGGTAGCTCAGTTGGTAGAGCACTTGCCCGCGAAAGGCAAAGGTCCCGAGTTCGATTCTCGGTCGGGCACACAGTTTTAATCTGCCAGGAAGTTTCACATCAGCGCACACTCCGCTGCAGAGTGAAAATCTCGTTCTGGAAACATCCCCCAGGCTGTGGCTAAGCCATGTCTCCGCAATATCCTTTCTTTCAGGAGTGCTAGTTCTGCAAGTTTCGCAGAAGAGCTTCTGTAAAGTTTGGAAGGTAGGAGACGGATACTGGCAGAAGTAAAGCTGTGAGTACCGGACGTGAGTCGTGCTTCCGTAGCTCAGTTGGTAGAGCACTTGCCCGCGAAAGGCAAAGGTCCCGAGTTCGAGTGTCGGTCGGGCACACAGTTTTAATCTGCCAGGAAGTTTCACATGAGCGCACACTCCGCTGCAGAGTGAAAATCTCATTCTGGAAACATCCCCCAGGCTGTGGCTAAGCCATGTCTCCGCAATATCCTTTCTTTCAGGAGTGCTAGTTCTGCAAGTTTCGCAGAAGAGCTTCTGTAAAGTTTGGAAGGTAGGAGACGGATACTGGCAGAAGTAAAGCTGTGAGTACCGGACGTGAGTCGTGCTTCGGTAGCTCAGTTGGTAGAGCACTTGCCCGCGAAAGGCAAAGGTCCCGAGTTCGAGTGTCGGTCGGGCACACAGTTTTAATCTGCCAGGAAGTTTCACATGAGCGCACACTCCGCTGCAGAGTGAAAATCTCATTCTGGAAACATCCCCCAGGCTGTGGCTAAGCCATGTCTCCGCAATATCCTTTCTTTCAGGAGTGCTAGTTCTGTAAGTTTCGCAGAAGAGCTTCTGTAAAGTTTGGAAGGTAGGAGACGGATACTGGCAGAAGTAAAGCTGTGAGTACCGGACGTGAGTCGTGCTTCGGTAGCTCAGTTGGTAGAGCACTTGCCCGCGAAAGGCAAAGGTCCCGAGTTCGAGTGTCGGTCGGGCACACAGTTTTAATCTGCCAGGAAGTTTCACATCAGCGCACACTCCGCTGCAGAGTGAAAATCTCATTCTGGAAACATCCCCCAGGCTGTGGCTAAGCCATGTCTCCGCAATATCCTTTCTTTCAGGAGTGCTAGTTCTGCAAGTTTCGCAGAAGAGCTTCTGTAAAGTTTGGAAGGTAGGAGACGGATACTGGCAGAAGTAAAGCTGTGAGTACCGGACGTGAGTCGTGCTTCGGTAGCTCAGTTGGTAGAGCACTTGCCCGCGAAAGGCAAAGGTCCCGAGTTCGAGTCTCGGTCGGGCACACAGTTTTAATCTGCCAGGAAGTTTCACATCAGCGCACACTCCGCTGCAGAGTGAAAATCTCATTCTGGAAACATCCCCCAGGCTGTGGCTAAGCCATGTCTCCGCAATATCCTTTCTTTCAGGAGTGCTAGTTCTGCAAGTTTCGCAGAAGAGCTTCTGTAAATTTTGGAAGGTAGGAGACGGATACTGGCAGAAGTAAAGCTGTGAGTACCGGACGTGAGTCGTGCTTCGGTAGCTCAGTTGGTAGAGCACTTGCCCGCGAAAGGCAAAGGTCCCGAGTTCGAGTCTCGGTCGGGCACACAGTTTTAATCTGCCAGGAAGTTTCACATCAGCGCACACTCCGCTGCAGAGTGAAAATCTCGTTCTGGAAACATCCCCCAGGCTGTGGCTAAGCCATGTCTCCGCAATATCCTTTCTTTCAGGAGTGCTAGTTCTGCAAGTTTCGCAGAAGAGCTTCTGTAAAGTTTGGAAGGTAGGAGACGGATACTGGCAGAAGTAAAGCTGTGAGTACCGGACGTGAGTCGTGCTTCCGTAGCTCAGTTGGTAGAGCACTTGCCCGCGAAAGGCAAAGGTCCCGAGTTCGAGTGTCGGTCGGGCACACAGTTTTAATCTGCCAGGAAGTTTCACATCAGCGCACACTCCGCTGTAGAGTGAAAATCTCATTCTGGAAACATCCCCCAGGCTGTGGCTAAGCCATGTCTCCGCAATATCCTTTCTTTCAGGAGTGCTAGTTCTGCAAGTTTCGCAGAAGAGCTTCTGTAAAGTTTGGAAGGTAGGAGACGGATACTGGCAGAAGTAAAGCTGTGAGTACCGGACGTGAGTCGTGCTTCGGTAGCTCAGTTGGTAGAGCACTTGCCCGCGAAAGGCAAAGGTCCCGAGTTCGAGTCTCGATCGGGCACACAGTTTTAATCTGCCAGGAAGTTTCACATCAGCGCACGCTCCGCTGTAGAGTGAAAATCTCATTCTGGAAACATCCCCCAGGCTGTGGCTAAGCCATGTCTCCGCAATATCCTTTCTTTCAGGAGTGCTAGTTCTGCAAATTTCGCAGAAGAGCTTCTGTAAAGTTTGGAAGGTAGGAGACGGATACTGGCAGAAGTAAAGCTGTGAGTACCGGACGTGAGTCGTGCTTCGGTAGCTCAGTTGGTAGAGCACTTGCCCGCGAAAGGCAAAGGTCCCGAGTTCGAGTCTCGGTCGGGCACACAGTTTTAATCTGCCAGGAAGTTTCACATCAGCGCACACTCCACTGCAGAGTGAAAATCTCATTCTGGAAACATCCCCCAGGCTGTGGCTAAGCCATGTCTCCGCAATATCCTTTCTTTCAGGAGTGCTAGTTCTGCAAGTTTCGCAGAAGAGCTTCTGTAAAGTTTGGAAGGTAGGAGACGGATACTGGCAGAAGTAAAGCTGTGAGTACCGTACGTGAGTCGTGCTTCGGTAGCTCAGTTGGTAGAGCACTTGCCCGCGAAAGGCAAAGGTCCCGAGTTCGAGTCTCGGTCGGGCACACAGTTTTAATCTGCCAGGAAGTTTCACATCAGCGCACACTCCGCTGCAGAGTGAAAATCTCATTCTGGAAACATCCCCCAGGCTGTGGCTAAGCCATGTCTCCGCAATATCCTTTCTTTCAGGAGTGCTAGTTCTGCAAGTTTCGCAGAAGAGCTTCTGTAAATTTTGGAAGGTAGGAGACGGATACTGGCAGAAGTAAAGCTGTGAGTACCGTACGTGAGTCGTGCTTCGGTAGCTCAGTTGGTAGAGCACTTGCCCGCGAAAGGCAAAGGTCCCGAGTTCGAGTCTCGGTCGGGCACACAGTTTTAATCTGCCAGGAAGTTTCACATCAGCGCACACTCCGCTGCAGAGTGAAAATCTCGTTCTGGAAACATTCCCCAGGCTGTGGCTAAGCCATGTCTCCGCAATATCCTTTCTTTCAGGAGTGCTAGTTCTGCAAGTTTCGCAGAAGAGCTTCTGTAAAGTTTGGAAGGTAGGAGACGGATACTGGCAGAAGTAAAGCTGTGAGTACCGGACGTGAGTCGTGCTTCCGTAGCTCAGTTGGTAGAGCACTTGCCCGCGAAAGGCAAAGGTCCCGAGTTCGAGTGTCGGTCGGGCACACAGTTTTAATCTGCCAGGAAGTTTCACATGAGCGCACACTCCGCTGCAGAGTGAAAATCTCATTCTGGAAACATCCCCCAGGCTGTGGCTAAGCCATGTCTCCGCAATATCCTTTCTTTCAGGAGTGCTAGTTCTGCAAGTTTCGCAGAAGAGCTTCTGTAAAGTTTGGAAGGTAGGAGACGGATACTGGCAGAAGTAAAGCTGTGAGTACCGGACGTGAGTCGTGCTTCGGTAGCTCAGTTGGTAGAGCACTTGCCCGCGAAAGGCAAAGGTCCCGAGTTCGAGTGTCGGTCGGGCACACAGTTTTAATCTGCCAGGAAGTTTCACATGAGCGCACACTCCGCTGCAGAGTGAAAATCTCATTCTGGAAACATCCCCCAGGCTGTGGCTAAGCCATGTCTCCGCAATATCCTTTCTTTCAGGAGTGCTAGTTCTGCAAGTTTCGCAGAAGAGCTTCTGTAAAGTTTGGAAGGTAGGAGACGGATACTGGCAGAAGTAAAGCTGTGAGTACCGGACGTGAGTCGTGCTTCGGTAGCTCAGTTGGTAGAGCACTTGCCCGCGAAAGGCAAAGGTCCCGAGTTCGAGTGTCGGTCGGGCACACAGTTTTAATCTGCCAGGAAGTTTCACATCAGCGCACACTCCGCTGCAGAGTGAAAATCTCATTCTGGAAACATCCCCCAGGCTGTGGCTAAGCCATGTCTCCGCAATATCCTTTCTTTCAGGAGTGCTAGTTCTGCAAGTTTCGCAGAAGAGCTTCTGTAAAGTTTGGAAGGTAGGAGACGGATACTGGCAGAAGTAAAGCTGTGAGTACCGGACGTGAGTCGTGCTTCGGTAGCTCAGTTGGTAGAGCACTTGCCCGCGAAAGGCAAAGGTCCCGAGTTCGAGTCTCGGTCGGGCACACAGTTTTAATCTGCCAGGAAGTTTCACATCAGCGCACACTCCGCTGCAGAGTGAAAATCTCATTCTGGAAACATCCCCCAGGCTGTGGCTAAGCCATGTCTCCGCAATATCCTTTCTTTCAGGAGTGCTAGTTCTGCAAGTTTCGCAGAAGAGCTTCTGTAAATTTTGGAAGGTAGGAGACGGATACTGGCAGAAGTAAAGCTGTGAGTACCGGACGTGAGTCGTGCTTCGGTAGCTCAGTTGGTAGAGCACTTGCCCGCGAAAGGCAAAGGTCCCGAGTTCGAGTCTCGGTCGGGCACACAGTTTTAATCTGCCAGGAAGTTTCACATCAGCGCACACTCCGCTGCAGAGTGAAAATCTCGTTCTGGAAACATCCCCCAGGCTGTGGCTAAGCCATGTCTCCGCAATATCCTTTCTTTCAGGAGTGCTAGTTCTGCAAGTTTCGCAAAAGAGCTTCTGTAAAGTTTGGAAGGTAGGAGACGGATACTGGCAGAAGTAAAGCTGTGAGTACCGGACGTGAGTCGTGCTTCGGTAGCTCAGTTGGTAGAGCACTTGCCCGCGAAAGGCAAAGGTCCCGAGTTCGAGTGTCGGTCGGGCACACAGTTTTAATCTGCCAGGAAGTTTCACATCAGCGCACACTCCGCTGCAGAGTGAAAATCTCATTCTGGAAACATCCCCCAGGCTGTGGCTAAGCCATGTCTCCGCAATATCCTTTCTTTCAGGAGTGCTAGTTCTGCAAGTTTCGCAGAAGAGCTTCTGTAAAGTTTGGAAGGTAGGAGACGGATACTGGCAGAAGTAAAGCTGTGAGTACCGGACGTGAGTCGTGCTTCGGTAGCTCAGTTGCTAGAGCACTTGCCCGCGAAAGGCAAAGGTCCCGAGTTCGAGTGTCGGTCGGGCACACAGTTTTAATCTGCCAGGAAGTTTCACATCAGCGCACACTCCGCTGCAGAGTGAAAATCTCATTCTGGAAACATCCCCCAGGCTGTGGCTAAGCCATGTCTCCGCAATATCCTTTCTTTCAGGAGTGCTAGTTCTGCAAGTTTCGCAGAAGAGCTTCTGTAAAGTTTGGAAGGTAGGAGACGGATACTGGCAGAAGTAAAGCTGTGAGTACCGGACGTGAGTCGTGCTTCGGTAGCTCAGTTGGTAGAGCACTTGCCCGCGAAAGGCAAAGGTCCCGAGTTCGAGTCTCGGTCGGGCACACAGTTTTAATCTGCCAGGAAGTTTCACATCAGCGCACACTCCGCTGCAGAGTGAAAATCTCATTCTGGAAACATCCCCCAGGCTGTGGCTAAGCCATGTCTCCGCAATATCCTTTCTTTCAGGAGTGCTAGTTCTGCAAGTTTCGCAGAAGAGCTTCTGTAAAGTTTGGAAGGTAGGAGACGGATACTGGCAGAAGTAAAGCTGTGAGTACCGGACGTGAGTCGTGCTTCGGTAGCTCAGTTGCTAGAGCACTTGCCCGCGAAAGGCAAAGGTCCCGAGTTCGAGTCTCGGTCGGGCACACAGTTTTAATCTGCCAGGAAGTTTCACATCAGCGCACACTCCGCTGCAGAGTGAAAATCTCGTTCTGGAAACATCCCCCAGGCTGTGGCTAAGCCATGTCTCCGCAATATCCTTTCTTTCAGGAGTGCTAGTTCTGCAAGTTTCGCAGAAGAGCTTCTGTAAAGTTTGGAAGGTAGGAGACGGATACTGGCAGAAGTAAAGCTGTGAGTACCGGACGTGAGTCGTGCTTCGGTAGCTCAGTTGGTAGAGCACTTGCCCGCGAAAGGCAAAGGTCCCGAGTTCGAGTCTCGGTCGGGCACACAGTTTTAATCTGCCAGGAAGTTTCACATCAGCGCACACTCCGCTGCAGAGTGAAAATCTCATTCTGGAAACATCCCCCAGGCTGTGGCTAAGCCATGTCTCCGCAATATCCTTTCTTTCAGGAGTGCTAGTTCTGCAAGTTTCGCAGAAGAGCTTCTGTAAAGTTTGGAAGGTAGGAGACGGATACTGGCAGAAGTAAAGCTGTGAGTACCGGACGTGAGTCGTGCTTCGGTAGCTCAGTTGCTAGAGCACTTGCCCGCGAAAGGCAAAGGTCCCGAGTTCGAGTGTCGGTCGGGCACACAGTTTTAATCTGCCAGGAAGTTTCACATGAGCGCACACTCCGCTGCAGAGTGAAAATCTCATTCTGGAAACATCCCCCAGGCTGTGGCTAAGCCATGTCTCCGCAATATCCTTTCTTTCAGGAGTGCTAGTTCTGCAAGTTTCGCAGAAGAGCTTCTGTAAAGTTTGGAAGGTAGGAGACGGATACTGGCAGAAGTAAAGCTGTGAGTACCGGACGTGAGTCGTGCTTCGGTAGCTCAGTTGGTAGAGCACTTGCCCGCGAAAGGCAAAGGTCCCGAGTTCGAGTCTCGGTCGGGCACACAGTTTTAATCTGCCAGGAAGTTTCACATCAGCGCACACTCCGCTGCAGAGTGAAAATCTCATTCTGGAAACATCCCCCAGGCTGTGGCTAAGCCATGTCTCCGCAATATCCTTTCTTTCAGGAGTGCTAGTTCTGCAAGTTTCGCAGAAGAGCTTCTGTAAAGTTTGGAAGGTAGGAGACGGATACTGGCAGAAGTAAAGCTGTGAGTACCGGACGTGAGTCGTGCTTCGGTAGCTCAGTTGGTAGAGCACTTGCCCGCGAAAGGCAAAGGTCCCGAATTCGAGTCTCGGTCGGGCACACAGTTTTAATCTGCCAGGAAGTTTCACATGAGCGCACACTCCGCTGCAGAGTGAAAATCTCATTCTGGAAACATCCCCCAGGCTGTGGCTAAGCCATGTCTCCGCAATATCCTTTCTTTCAGGAGTGCTAGTTCTGCAAGTTTCGCAGAAGAGCTTCTGTAAAGTTTGGAAGGTAGGAGACGGATACTGGCAGAAGTAAAGCTGTGAGTACCGGACGTGAGTCGTGCTTCGGTAGCTCAGTTGGTAGAGCACTTGCCCGCGAAAGGCAAAGGTCCCGAGTTCGAGTGTCGGTCGGGCACACAGTTTTAATCTGCCAGGAAGTTTCACATCAGCGCACACTCCGCTGCAGAGTGAAAATCTCATTCTGGAAACATCCCCCAGGCTGTGGCTAAGCCATGTCTCCGCAATATCCTTTCTTTCAGGAGTGCTAGTTCTGCAAGTTTCGCAGAAGAGCTTCTGTAAAGTTTGGAAGGTAGGAGACGGATACTGGCAGAAGTAAAGCTGTGAGTACCGGACGTGAGTCGTGCTTCGGTAGCTCAGTTGGTAGAGCACTTGCCCGCGAAAGGCAAAGGTCCCGAGTTCGAGTCTCGGTCGGGCACACAGTTTTAATATGCCAGGAAGTTTCACATCAGCGCACACTCCGCTGCAGAGTGAAAATCTCATTCTGGAAACATCTCCCAGGCTGTGGCTAAGCCATGTCCCCGCAATATCCTTTCTTTCAGGAGTGCTAGTTCTGCAAGTTTCGCAGAAGAGCTTCTGTAAAGTTTGGAAGGTAGGAGACGGATACTGGCAGAAGTAAAGCTGTGAGTACCGGACGTGAGTCGTGCTTCGGTAGCTCAGTTGGTAGAGCACTTGCCCGCGAAAGGCAAAGGTCCCGAGTTCGAGTCTCGGTCGGGCACACAGTTTTAATCTGCCAGGAAGTTTCACATGAGCACACACTCCGCTGCAGAGTGAAAATCTCATTCTGGAAACATCCCCCAGGCTGTGGCTAAGCCATGTCTCCGCAATATCCTTTCTTTCAGGAGTGCTAGTTCTGCAAGTTTCGCAGAAGAGCTTCTGTAAAGTTTGGAAGGTAGGAGACGGATACTGGCAGAAGTAAAGCTGTGAGTACCGGACGTGAGTCGTGCTTCGGTAGCTCAGTTGGTAGAGCACTTGCCCGCGAAAGGCAAAGGTCCCGAGTTCGAGTGTCGGTCGGGCACACAGTTTTAATCTGCCAGGAAGTTTCACATCAGCGCACACTCCGCTGCAGAGTGAAAATCTCATTCTGGAAACATCCCCCAGGCTGTGGCTAAGCCATGTCTCCGCAATATCCTTTCTTTCAGGAGTGCTAGTTCTGCAAGTTTCGCAGAAGAGCTTCTGTAAAGTTTGGAAGGTAGGAGACGGATACTGGCAGAAGTAAAGCTGTGAGTACCGGACGTGAGTCGTGCTTCGGTAGCTCAGTTGGTAGAGCACTTGCCCGCGAAAGGCAAAGGTCCCGAGTTCGAGTGTCGGTCGGGCACACAGTTTTAATCTGCCAGGAAGTTTCACATCAGCGCACACTCCGCTGCAGAGTGAAAATCTCATTCTGGAAACATCCCCCAGGCTGTGGCTAAGCCATGTCTCCGCAATATCCTTTCTTTCAGGAGTGCTAGTTCTGCAAGTTTCGCAGAAGAGCTTCTGTAAAGTTTGGAAGGTAGGAGACGGATACTGGCAGAAGTAAAGCTGTGAGTACCGGACGTGAGTCGTGCTTCGGTAGCTCAGTTGCTAGAGCACTTGCCCGCGAAAGGCAAAGGTCCCGAGTTCGAGTGTCGGTCGGGCACACAGTTTTAATCTGCCAGGAAGTTTCACATGAGCGCACACTCCGCTGCAGAGTGAAAATCTCATTCTGGAAACATCCCCCAGGCTGTGGCTAAGCCATGTCTCCGCAATATCCTTTCTTTCAGGAGTGCTAGTTCTGCAAGTTTCGCAGAAGAGCTTCTGTAAAGTTTGGAAGGTAGGAGACGGATACTGGCAGAAGTAAAGCTGTGAGTACCGGACGTGAGTCGTGCTTCGGTAGCTCAGTTGGTAGAGCACTTGCCCGCGAAAGGCAAAGGTCCCGAGTTCGAGTCTCGGTCGGGCACACAGTTTTAATCTGCCAGGAAGTTTCAAATTGCATGTACTTTTAATATGAAAGTCGTGTTTTTAATATAGCTTTTTAGCTCAGTACGAAGGGGTTGGAAGAGCTGGAAACCTACTGTTGTGTACCAAGGAAGTGATACGGTAGAAAACAAATACCAGAAGAAGCCTCCACCACACAGGCAAGACAACTCGCTTGTTGCTTCTCAGTTCCGATCAGCAGCCTCCGGGTGTCACTCCCAATCCGGACCTCTTTCTGCTTTGGCACCACGTCCTTACTCGTTCCGCACTCGCCCACCGATTGTCTAAATAGCAACGAAAGAGAGCACTGTCAACCGTGCACTACAACGCCTCAACATTTCACTGGCAGACATGGAAATCCTTCCATCTACAGGAAGAAAAGACGGTGTTTTGCGGCCACTCCCACAGTTCCAAACACGCTTTCTCAGTTCAAAGTTCGCGGCCAGATCATTAAAATTCGTACAAGACTACATTCCGACTTAGCATGGGCTTTTTACGAATTAATAGGACAACAAAATACGAGGGTCTTCGTCGATCCATTATGGACCATGGGACAACGGCTGGCAAGTATTTCTTGATGCAATAATTTCCAACAGCCGTATGTATCGTAGAAATTTATTTAATGAACTTCTTATGTGCTACCAGTGTCGGCATTACATTGATGCCATCATCAGGCCCCACACGTCATAGTCGTAAAATCTCTATACACGTAAGGAGCCATATAACTACAATACATACGGCTGTTGCAAATTACTGCATCAAGAAATACGAGGTTTGTCGAGAACGTAGGTTCCGATCGGTCGCTAAATGGAAACCATAGTGAAGATAAGAAACATTTTATTTGCAAGAGTTAGCCACACTTTACAGATACTTCTCTACAGAGGCGCCGCTCCGACTTAGACATATGTCAGAGCGTCATACCATTTTTCGAAGATCATCGTCATAGAAGGCAGACCCCTGTGCTTTCCGATAATTCTCTACGCTGGTCTATAGTGCGTAGCCTGCACCCAAGTTTTAACTCCGTATCGAGAGTTTCATGCGAACAGAGATGATATTCTGGACGAGCCAGTTAGGGCTGTGTTGTGAGTGATCGAACACTTCCCATAGAAAATGCTGCAGAAGAGTCTTCACTGCCCCTGCAGAGTGAGGCTGAGATTATTGCCATGAAGAAGGAAGTGCGTGGCAGTTGTGTAAGGTGGGCTGCATTCATTAAGGCGAAGCCTCTCAGCAGGCCCTCCTTCTTGGCAGGAGACATCGTTGTTCTAGGCACCTTTACTCGCTCATAGTGAGCTCACAACTAAAAAGAGCGTCTGGATACTATCGACGGTTATACTAGAGACACAACCCAACACACCTGTGCAAAGCTTCATAGGGTGTTCACTGTGGTTTCCATTTAGTGACCGATCGGAACTTACTTTCTGGACAACTCTCCTTTCTATGATATTTTACTTTTCAGCGGCAGTGACGATCTCAAGGACTGCCAAGAGACAATAGAGTTACATTGTATTTGCTCTAGAACATCAAGCGCTGTGCGTCAGACTGATCAGATAGTACTAAATGACGATTTGCTAACGACTCTAATAACAAATATTACTGATTATTATTAGGTTGCTTAATTTCTTTCAGGCGCCACCACGTGCAAGTGCTCAGCTACACAGCGCAACTAATTTGAAGAATCAGTTTTTCAAAACCACAGAGTTGTCCCCCATTGCGACCCAGAAATTTGCCTGAAAGGTGCCTAAAACCTTCCTCTATTATGCAGCAAAAGCGTGACGCCCTCTGACGGCACCCTCCATCTCGACAGCGCTTCAGAAAGCAGAAATTCGACAACTGCGAAGAAAAGGCGACACAGCAACTGGGTGTCGGAGGGTCCTTAGATTGAACCTTTGGGGTTTTATTCACACATGATTCAATGTTGCAGTTCTCCATGAAAACGCCACAGTGACATAGAAAATGGGAGTGATATAAACCTCAAGCACCCTTTGCAGCTTCAGATCACATTCAGATACCGTCTAATCGTTTTAAACGTTAAATGGTTCCAATACGTACACAAGAGCAAAAATTGTGGTCGCACTGCACACCGAACCGGTGTGATGATGTTTCCTGCCGATGTAGCCTGTTCTTAGAGAAAAGGTGAAACGCCCGGGGGTGTCAGCACTGCCAAAGATTGTAATGACTGATTACTGTTACTAATGACACTGCAAACTGTAGCTATTGACCGCTAAATGAGTGAGACTCAGTTCCCCAGAGAAAGGGTAGTTCAATTGACGTACTTTAGGCCACTTGCTGCGACCTATCCGTGCCGAGTCCGAGCAGCGATGTTTCTGAAACGGTATTGTCTGCAACTCATAGGAAACGCGCATGATTTCAATACTGGACAGCGCTGTTCTGAAATCATTCGCAGGGGCGTCAAAATAAGTGGGTAAGACGAGGAGTGAACGATATTTGGATTATGTCCACTGCGGCACTGGGTGGAATTGTGATGAAATGTAGAGCCAGTGTGACGTCATTAAGATAACGTACTCATTACATGAAATGTCGAAGTGTGACTTTTTCTTCGCACGAGTCGACACCTTGGTGTTTGAATCGTCGCCGAACTCGAGGCTGACTTCGCAAGGCGCCCTGCTCTTGCACCTTTGCATAGAAATGTTGTACGCACATTAGAGCTTAATTTCAAACAGTGGTTGAAAATTATGAGACTTCAAAACCGTGACCGTATAATTCTGTTGTGCAGTGCAGTTAGCGTGCTGTGAACTACACTCCTGGAAATGAAAAAAAGAACACATTGACACCAGTGTGTCAGACCTACCATACTTCCTCCGGACAATGCGAGAGGACTGTACAAGAAATGATCACACGCGCGGCACAGCGGACACACCAGGAACCGCGGTGTTGGCCGTCGAATGGCGCTAGCTGCGCAGCATTTGTGCACCGCCGCCGTCAGTGTCAGCCAGTTTGCCGTGGCATACGGAGCTCCATCGCAGTCTTTAACACTGGTAGCATGCCGCGACAGCGTGGACGTGAACCGTATGTGCAGTTGACGGACTTTGAGCGAGGGCGTATAGTGGGCATGCGGGAGGCCGGGTGGACGTACCACCGCATTGCTCAACACGTGGGGCGTGAGGTCTCCACAGTACATCGATGTTGTCGCCAGTGGTCGGCGGAAGGTGCACGTGCCCGTCGACCTGGGACCGGACCGCAGCGACGCACGGATGCACGCCAAGACCGTAGGATCCTACGCACTGCCGTAGGGGACCGCACCGCCACTTCCCAGCAAATTAGGGACACTGTTGCTCTTGGGGTATCGGCGAGGACCATTCGCAGCCGTCTCCATGAAGCTGGGCTACGGTCCCGCACACCGTTAGGCCGTCTTCGCTCACGCCCCAACATCGTGCAGCCCGCCTCCAGTGGTGTCGCGACAGGCGTGAATGGAGGGACTAATGGAGACGATGAGAGTCGCTTCTGCCTTTGTGCCAATGATGGTCGTATGCGTGTTTGGCGGCGTGCAGGTGAGCGCCACAATCAGGACTGCATACGACCGAGGCGCACAGGGCCAACACCCGGCATCATGGTGTGGGGACCGATCTCCTACACTGGCCGTACACCTCTGGTGATCGTCGAGGGGACACTGAATAGTGCACGGTACATCCAAACCGTCATCGAACCCATCGTTCTACCATTCCTAGACCGGCAAGGGAACTTGCTGTTCCAACAGGACAATGCACGTCCGCATGTATCCCGTGCCACCCAACGTGCTCTAGAAGGTGTAAGTCAACTACCCTAGCCAGCAAGATCTCCGGATCTGTCCCCCATTGAGCATGTTTGGGACTGGATGAAGCGTCGTCTCACGCGGTCTGCACGTCCAGCACGGACGGTGGTCCAACTGAGGCGCCAGGTGGAAATGGCATGGCAAGCCGTTCCACAGGACTACATCCAGCATCTCTACGATCGTCTCCATGGGAGAATAGAAGCCTGCATTGCAGCGAAAGGTGGATATACACTGTACTAGTGCCGACATTGTGCATGCTCTGTTGCCTGTGTCTATGTGCCTGTGGTTCTGTCAGTGTGATCATGTGATGTATCTGACCCCAGGAATGTGTCAATAAAGTTTCTCCTTCCTGGGCAATGAATTCACGGTGTTCTTATTTCAATTTCCAGGACTGTATCTTTCGAGAATCACTTTCCAGTACTAAGGATGTATGACCTGAATTAATAGTGACAATCAGTTATAACAGCCACTAGATATAAAGAAACCAGTATTACTGGCGGGTTGTAATACGAGAGGCTTTCAATAAGTAAAGCAAAACTATTTTTTTTTCTGAAAGTAGGTTGGTTTTATGCAGGATTCCAATACACCATATTATTCACCACTGCAGAACCCCGTTTTTTAACTTAATCTTCATAAATGCGATGCCCTTACATCAACTTACTGGGCGGATCTGCATGGCTGCATGGTAGCAACCTAATGGGCGGCGGCTATGCCAACGTCTTGCTGCATCAGTAACCTCCCACTATTCATGTACTGCATCACATGAAGTGCATCCTTCATTGGGTCTAAGATATGGAAGTCGGGAGTCTCCTGGATGTAGAGTGGATGATGAGAAACAGAGTAATGAAGGTTTCTGCGCTCCGTTCGGGGGCGCAGAATTGTGTGAGGCCTTGCGTTGTCATGGAGAAGGAGAAGTTCGGTTGTATTTTTGTGCCGATGAACACACTGAAATCGGATCTTCAATTTCCTGCGGGTAGCGCTATTCATTTTCTAATTTATCGTTGTACTGTGAGGGGGGAAATTATATACACTCCTGGAAATTGAAATAAGAACACCGTGAATTCATTGTCCCAGGAAGGGGAAACTTTATTGACTCATTCCTGGGGTCAGGTACATCACATGATCACACTGACAGAACCACAGGCACATAGACACAGGCAACAGAGCATGCACAATGTCGGCACTACTACAGTGTATATCCACCTTTCGCAGCAATGCAGGCTGCTATTCTCCCATGGAGACGATCGTAGAGATGCCGGATGTAGTCCTGTGGAACGGCTTGCCATGCCATTTCCACCTGGCGCCTCAGTTGGACCAGCGTTCGTGCTGGACGTGCAGACCGCGTGAGACGACGCTTCATCCAGTCCCAAACATGCTAAATGGGGGATAGATCCGGAGATCTTGCTGGCCAGGGTAGTTGACTTACACCTTCTAGAGCACGTTGGGTGGCACGGGATACATGCGGACGTGCATTGTCCTGTTGGAACAGCAAGTTCCCTTGCCGGTCTAGGAATGGTAGAACGATGGGTTCGATGACGGTTTGGATGTACCATGCACTGTTCAGTGTCCCCTCGACGATCACCAGAGGTGTACAGCCAGTGTAGGAGATCGCTCCTCACACCATGATGCCGGGTGTTGGCCCTGTGTGCCTCGGTCGTATGCAGTCCTGATTGTGGCGCTCACCTGCACGGCGCCAAACACGCGTACGACCATCATTGGCACCAAGGCAGAAGCGACTCTCATCGCTGAAGACGACACGTCTCCATTCGTCCCTCCATTCACGCCTGTCGCGACACCACTGGAGGCGGGCTGCACGATGTTGGGGCGTGAGCGGAAGACGGCCTAACGGTGTGCGGGACCGTAGGTGGGAAGTGGCGGTGCGGTCCCCTACGGCACTGCGTAGGATCCTACGGTCTTGGCGTGCATCCGTGCGTCGCTGCGGTCCGAACCCACGTCGACGGGCACGTGCACCTTCCGCCGACCACTGGCGACAACATCGATGTACTGTGGAGACCTCACGCCCCACGTGTTGAGCAATGCGGTGGTATGTCCACCCGGCCTCCCGCATGCCCACTATACGCCCTCGCTCAAAGTCCGTCAACTGCACATACGGTTCACGTCCACGTTGTCGCGGCATGCTACCTGTGTTAAAGACTGCGATGGAGCTCCGTATGCCACGGCAAAGTGGCTGACACTGACGGCGGCGGTGCACAAATGCTGCGCAGCTCGCGCCATTCGACGGCCAACACCGCGGTTCCTGGTGTGTCCGCTGTGCCGTGCGTGTGATCATTGCTTGTACAGCCCTCTCGCAGCGTCCGGAGCAAGTATGGTGGGTCTGACACACCGGTGTCAATGTGTTCTTTTTTCCATTTCCAGGAGTGTAGAACAACCCAGAAGGCAGTCGCCATTTAACCAGCTGAGGGTGCGGCTTTGAACCTTTCTTTACGGAACACGTGGCGTGTCGTCAGTCCGTGGATTGCTGTTTTCTTTCCGGTTCGAACTGATCAATCCATTTTTTATAGCCTGTAACAATGTTCGACAAAATTTTGCCACTATCAGCCTCGTTCCGCCGAAGGTATGCCACATAGGTATCTCTAAATTGCTCTTAATGGACCTCAGTTAGGCGGCGAGGAACCAAGCATGCATTCACCTCTGAGTACCTCGACTGGTGGACCAGTGTGTCTACACGAGCGACGGAGACGTCCAGTTGTGCAGCGAGGGTTTGATGGCGATCCGTGGATCACCTGGCATGAGAGTTCAAATGGTTCAAATGGCTCTGAGCACTATGGGACTTAACATCAGAGGTCACTAGTACCCTAGAACTTCGAACTACGTAAATCTAACTAATCAAGGACATCACGCACATCCATGCCCGAGGCAGGATTCGAACCTGCGACTGTAGCGGTCGCGTGGTTCCAGACTGAAGAGCCTAGAACCGCTCGGCCACACCGGCCGGCTCGAATGAGAGTGTCCGAACGTTCCTACATGCCAGTAGTCACAGCTCTATGTGGCCTAACGGCACGTGGGAGATCGGCGATGTTTGGACGACATTTTGCGATGCTTATAGACGCTTCACCCAACGACTCTTCGTGGCTTTGTTTACTACCAAGTCTCCGTGCACGCTTTGCATTCGCCTATGAATATGTACGATGCTCTCGTTTTTCTCCAAAAGAAACTCAAAGATAAGTTTCCAAGGCTACGTATTGTGCAGCCAGTTAGCAGAAATTCATGAAACTATGGGGGTTGAAGCAGGAATGTGCCACGACATCCGAGGCGCAAAAGTGCGTTGCATTACTTACTGAACGCTCGACATAAGTATCTCCCAGAATGTTATTGTAAAGTACGTCAAAGTGTTCTATTTTATCATGGGAACACGATATTGAAATTGGATTTTGTTTAGGCGAAGTTTAACGTAATTTGCTGACGTACATTTATATACACCTTATTTAATTAATAATAATCAAGACATTGTCTTTTAATTCAGACTGCCTATCAAAATCTTTGTATTTTGACCACTTATTTCGATAAAAGTACGATCGGTTGATTTCTACATCTACATCCATACTCCGCAAGCCAGCTGACGGTGTGTGGCGGATGGTACCCTGAGTACCTCTATCGGTTCTCCCTTCTATTCCAGTCTCGTATTGTTCGTGGAAAGAAGGATTGTCGGTATGCCTCTGTGTGGGCTCTAATCTCTCTGATTTTATCCTCAAGGTCTCTTCGCGAGATATACGTAGAAGGGAGGAATACACTGCTTGACTCTTCGGTGAAGGTATGTTCTCGAAATTTTAACAAATGCTCGTACGGAGCTACTGAGCGTCTCTCCTGCAGAGTCTTCCACTGGAGTTTATCTATCATCTCCGTAACGTTTTCGCGATTACTAAATGATCCTGTAACGAAGCGCACTGCTCTCTTTGGATCTTCTCTATCTCTTCTATCAACCCTATGCGGTGTGGATCCCTCACTGTTGAGCAGTATTCAAGCAAGTGTTCCTGAAAAAAGTGCTCTCAAAATTTCGGAGATTCACTTTACGTAAGCTATCCCGCGGAAAATATGGTACTGCCAGAAGGAGGTGGTTCTATCATCCAATACTTGATAGGATAGCTGGCGGTAACTTACTGAACAGAAATTAAACATTTTGTCCCTCTGGAAGAAAGCTGCTCAAAGAAATACAAGTAAACAATTTGAAATCCTTACCCAATGCAGCGCTTTATCAACCGTGAATTGTTCAGACGATAAGAAATTCAACCTTCAGTTGCAAGATAATTTTTCTTTTATTTTTAGTTTACCTAGGTTCCGATGCAAATAACGGTATATTTTTCAGAACCTGTAAATTAACCCATAAGGACATATATTAAACATTGAAATACATCATCAATCTAATGATTTCATAACAAGAGAAATCGTGATACTAACAAAAATTTAATTATTTCGAGGGCCAAACTTTGGCCATCTCACGGAATAAAACTAATACAGAATAAAGACGCACTACCCTAAGATTAAGTCTGTCAATACTAAAATCAATAAGAAAAACCTAGACGGAGCTGTGCCGGGCCAGGAATGAGGGTCACAGGTAGGCAACAAGGTCACTAGGCGTCCAGAGCAGTTCTTCAGCGACAGAGCAGTTCATCAGCGAGGCATCAGCAGCGAGGCATCAGCAGCAAAGCGCATGCGCGAGCGCATGCGCAAGCGCTAGAGACCAGCTGTCCCGCAAATTTCTTAGCGCAACGTAGATTATAAACGAAATGTGTCAGGAAACAGTCCTGCAAATGGACAAATACCTACCTAATGTACAGTATGTTAAACAATTTTCCTAAGAACTAGCTACTAAGTCAGTTTGATGTGAAAAGCAATGGACATTTTCAAGCAAGTTCATGTAATCCCCAAAAGCATCTCTTCCGTTACAGCACAACCAGCTTCCATCACGTAGGGTCTTGGATTATACTTCACAAAGCTGAATCAGTCTGTAGTAAGTGATTTGGCACATATCTAAGGACAGATTGCTGAAAAGAGCGGCGAGTGCAATACCGGGTGACCATAAAGTCAGTACAAATTTGAAAACTTAATAAACCGCGGAATAGTGTAGATAGAGAGGTAAAAATTGACCACTTGTTAGGAATTACATGGGGTTTTATTAGAACAAAACAAAACACCCGATATTGCGTGCGTCATTTGGTGGTGATCTTGTGCTCAGCCTGCACTATCCTCATGTTTGGCCTCCCAGGTCCCCAGACCTCAGTCCGTGCGTTTATTGGCTTTGGGGTTACCTGAAGTCGCAAGTGTAACGTGATCGACCGACATCTCTAGGGATGCTGAAAGACAACATCTGACACCAATGCCACACGATAACACCGGACATGCTTTACAGTGCTATTCACAACATTATTCCTCGACTACAGCTATTGTTGAGGAATGATGGTGGACATATTGAGCATTTCCTGTGAAGAACATCATCTTCGCTTTGTCTTACTTAGTTATGCTAATTATTGCTATTCTTATCAGATGAAGCGCCATCTGTCGGACATTTTTTTAACATTTGTATTATTTTTTGTATTAATAAAACCCCTTGTCATTCCAATTATGTTTGTCAATTTCTACCTCTCTATCTATATTATTCCGTGATTTATTCAGTTTTCAATTTTATAGTGACTTTTTGATCACCCGGTAGATCACCATATGCAGTTACTCGAAAGTGGAATATGTCAAAATGGTTCAAACTGCTCTGAGCACTATGGCACTTAATTCTCAGGTCATCAGTCCCCTGGAACTTAGAACTACTTAAACCTAACTAACCTACGGACATCACACACATCCCTGCCCAAGGCAGGATTCGAACTTGCGACCATAGCGGTCTCGCGGTTCCAGACAGTAGCACCTAGAACCGCACGACCACTCCGGCCGGCGTGGAATATGTCAAATAAGGAGTTTCAGTTGACTGTGATTACATTAAAATGTGATGTGAGATGGGCGTTACGTATTATAGTTTCCCCGTGCTTACCCTCTGCCCGGTGAAAGCGCCGCTGAGACCAACGGCCAGGCTGCCGTGGCGTGGCGTGCCGTGGAGCAGACCCTCGGCAGTGCGAGCGCTTGTCGCCGGCCGCTAATGGATTCAGAGCGACGGCGCCTTGGGCTGCCTCGCCAAGCCGCCATCAGCTCGGTCTGCCCGCCCCCACACAGTGATAAATCCCGCCACAGACACTTTATTTTCCTTAGAGCGTCAGCCAGACCACTCGTAGGTTCCAGGAAGTCGCTGTTCTGTCTGACACCAGACTTTTCATCGTGGTAAACACCTCTCTACACCTATACACCAAACATGGCATTTTTGGAGGATCATACTTCATGTACTACTGTCACGTTCCTATTTCTTGTACTATAGTGAATGTTTCGTGAGAATACCGACTGCGCGTATGTTTACATCTGAGCTGAAATCGCTTCAATTCTACCTTCCTTGTCTTATCGCGACATATACACTTAGATGACAGAAGTCAATTGATAGGTGTCTTCACGTATAGGAATGGTGGTGGTACAGAATACACAAGGTATAACAGAGCAGTGGTTTTGCGGAGCTGTCATTGTTATTTGGTGATTCATATGAAAAGCTTTCGGAGCTGATTATGGCCACATGACGAGAATTAACTGATTTTGAACGCAGATAGGTTTTTGGTGTTAGACACATGAGACATTCTGTTTCGGAAATCTTTATTGAATTCAATATTCCGCGATTCACAGTACCAAGAGAGTGCCCAGAAGACTACATTACTGGCATTATCTCTCATCACGGACAATGCAGAAGCGAAAGATCTTCATTTAACGACTGAGAACAACAATGTTTCCATCGAGTTGTCAGCGCTAACAGCCAAGCAGCGCTGAGTGAAGAAAATGTTCAAATGCGGGTGAAATCGTATGGGACTTAACTGCTAACTTCCGCCGGGATCAGCCGCACAGTCCATGACTGCAGCGATGTCACCGCTCTGCTGATATTGCGCGGCAGCGCTGAGTGAAATAACTACAGAAATCTGTGTTGGACGTATGACTAATGTATCCGTTTGGACAGCGCAGTGAAATCTGTTGTTAATGGGATATAGTAGCAAGTGACTGACTAGTTTGCCTTTGCTAAGCGCATGACATCGCCTGCTTCCCCTCTCCTCTCCTCGTGACCATATCGGTTGAGCTTTGACAATTGAAAAACATTGCCTGATTAGTTGATCGTTTGGTAAGAGCAGAAGCCATGGACCTAATTTGTCAAAAACGTACCGTGCAAACTGGTGGTGGCTCCATATTACTTTGGACTGGCTGTGTTTACGTAGAATGGACAGGGTCCTGTGGATTTTTGGCTACTTGGAGGCTGTTTGCTGCCATTCATGGATTTCAAGTTCCCAAACAACGATGGAATTTTTATGGATGACATTGCGCCATGTCACTCGGCCACACAAGTGTTCGCATTTCGTTTGAAGAACATTTTGGACAGTTCAGCGAATGGTTTGGCCACCCTGATGGCCTAACATGAGTCCCATTGAACGTTTATTTTACGTAATCGAGAGGTCAGTTCGTGGACAGAACCCTACGCAGGTAACACATTCGTAATTATGGATATCAAGGAAACATGGCTGGATACTTCTGTAGGGGATTTCCAGCGACATGTTGAGTCCATTCCACGTCGATCTGCTCCATTATGTAGGAGGAAAGGAGGTCTGTTCTAGAATTGTACGCTGTCTGAGTACACCATTTTGCAAAGAGCCGCTTTTTCCCATTTATTGAGAGAACCTGTGACGAAACGTTTTTCCCTTCTGTTGAGCTTAAAAGCTGTCTCCATCAGTCCGCCCTGGTAATTGATCAAGCTTTCTATGTCGGTGGAATAATATCCTTGTTAATTTTTCAATACATTTCAGTCATAGCTTTCGATTTCCTAAGAATAATTTTCAGTTATCATAAAATTCGAAGTCATTGTGGCGATTATTCCCAGAAAATTAAGGACTCTCACATTGTAGTGATGGGTTGCCAATCGCGTAATCAAACAGTAACCAATATTTTCAGTAATTTACAATTAGTATGGTACATTTATTTAAGTCGAAGGCCAATTGTCAGTCCTCCAAAATCTTTCGATCCGTTGAGGTGGTACAGAAAGGTGTCGTACCTAAAGGGTGATGTACCTAGGAACACATCATGTCTTTTGTTCAATCCTTCAGTCTAGTCAATGATTTTAGAATCACATGTAGTAAGATAGAGAATGTCATAAGCAGTATCTGACATTTTCTACAGTTGTCGTTTCTTGCTAGACATGAGGTTTTGTTCTGTGCATCATTTGTAAATATTTCGAGCATTACACATGTAACTGCTGTAATTGAGTACAGAAGCTATTTGCTATACATTGTTAATTCTTCTGTTACAGTACATTATAGCAAGTACATATCTATGTATTTTTGGAGCTGCTTATACAACGTGTGGATAGTAAAGCCATGCTTTATCGGTCGTGCACCAGAAACAGAAGAACGTGAGATATTTGAAAACAAAATTTCGTTGATGTCTTAACCCTTTCACCTGTCTTGGAACTGGAAATTTATGTTGGTTTCGAAAAGTTTCAATTTAGAAAGTATTTAACTTGTAATTTGTTTCTGATAAAGTTCCTGTTTGCACTGATTTCACTTATGGATTATCCGTGTGTAGCAGAGTAATCATCTAACAGATACACGACCAAATGCAGTAGTAACGGTGTCTCTCGATTGCAACGCTTTAAAAGTTCTGTAAAATACTCTTGTTTGCTTCTAAGCACATGTCCATGTCATACCGTAGAGTAAATTTTTACATTTGGAGTACTCTTTACTACCGGGAGCAATTTTTTAACCTCAGAAAAAGTCTGCAGCACATGAAAGTTGAATGTCATTATTTAAAAATGGAATAAGGAAATATGTTAGACTTCTTTTACAATGTTGACTGCAGACGGAAGTCTGAAAAAAGCTACAACAGTCTTTCCTGCTAAATTTCACTGCGATTTACTTGCATTGTAACTTGTCCACTCCATATCTGACCGTTCAAACAGGATACGATGATGTGAAAAGTCCGTCGAATGTAGGAATGGCCGCAATAAGATTGACTTTTCGTACCCATTGAAGAGGAAGCGGCCATGCTTGAAGCCTAAGAATTCTACTAAGAGGAGGGCACTGTCGATGCGGTGAGCTAGATACCATCTGACGACAAATGTAGCATTATAGCAGACAGGATACTGTTAGAGGAACCGAGAAAACTTGGCAAATCTCTGCCACGTTCACAGGATTCCGTGCATTGTTCAGAGGCGTCAAATGTCGGACTACAAGGAGCGGTGGCTTTCACGTGCAGGGTGTCTGACCCGATACAGCCAATGAACTCTCTTCAAAACCATTCCACTGCTCAGCCAGTTTGACTATTCATAGCAATCCAGGACAGAGTATTATTTTCTCCTGATGGTAGAGGAACATGCAGGGTGTTGGTGCAATGTGCTCTGTCGGCGCCTAATTACAAGAGTCTTACCACACATTAATATAATGCCTCTGCCGCATAGCTGGTTGGGTGTGTCGCCATCCGCATACCTCTAGGGGCAGCAAGTAGATAATAACGTCAGCATCAGACTATCCCATCCACATAGCGACATCATCCGCTGTCATCTAAAGATCCAAAAGCAAAAACCTAATCACGATCTAAAGGAAGAAACCTTGATTAAATTTGGAAGTGATTTGTGGATGTACAAGGCGAAAATTCAATGCGCAGACCTGCCACCTCTGCTAGCAAATCGGATCTAAGTAAGTTGGTATCGAAGCGAAATGAAATAGGAGTAAATCAGTCCATACAGCCAGAGTTCACCAATCACAATCGGAATCGAGTTGTGGCGTGTCACCACAAGCTTTCAGTGGGTCAGAGATCTGGCCAGCAAATCAACGGAATGTCCTCTGTTTTAGGATGCTCAGGGAAGTTCGACAACGTGAAATCTGGTGTTTATTTATTGGTTCCTCTAACAGTATCCTGTCTGCTGTTTCATACGGCCCACCACGAAATTCTCTCCTGTGTCCTCTTCTTCATCTCTCATTAACACTTGCACCCAAGGTTCTCTGCTATTTGCTCTGTATATATTCCAATGTCACTTCCCCTACAGTTTTTCACCTTTACCCTCGCTCTAGTACCACAGAAGCTATCCTCTATCATATTAGCAGATATCCCATCATTTTGACCCTTATTTCAGACAGTGTTTTCCACATATTCCTCTCCTCGCAGATTGCACTGAGAGTGCCTTTACCTATTTCATATTTCTAATTTTCGACATCATTTCGGAGTATCGTATTTCAGTCTCGTCGATTCCCTTCTTTTCCTGTTTCTCTACAGTCTGTGATTCTCTTCCATACAATACTATGCTACAATTTCAGAAACTGAGTTCTCAGATTAAGGCCGATGTTTGATATTAGTGGACTTTACTCCCAGAAAGAACCTCTTCTACCTAACTACTCCCCGTTTTAGGTGCAATTTTCTGTATCCTTCAAGTGTTTTTGCCTACAAGGTACCATAATTCCTTTATTTTATCTACTTATGGGTCTAATTTTTGACGATAAGTGTACAGGTAGTTTCATTTGCGGAACTGTTTCTGTCTTTTGTTTACTATCAACCCTAAGTATGTGCTCATTAGATTATTTCTTCCACTCAATAAATTCAGCAGTTCTTTCTCTTTGTCACTGACGATAGCGATATCGTCAATGATTCTCACCATTGATTCCCGTTCACTGTAATTTTAGTTTTACTAATTTGTTTTACATTCGTCATAGCTAGTTCGGTGTACATATTTAATAGCAGCGGGAGAAGTTCTATACCTGTCTGCTGACAAATCCTACGAAGTGTCTTCTTTTTCATTCTACCATTACTAAATACGACTTTAGAACTGCAGTTACGGTTTCTTTACATTTTCTAATTCAATGTGATCATCATCTAACAAATTCTCAGTTAGTCTTTTCATTCATCTGAAAAGTATGAACTGTTAAGCTGATTTTCTGCTAGTCATCGCACTTTTAATCTACTCTTGCTTCTTTCGGTACCCAAACTCCCAGAAACTGCAAAAACCATTTGAATAATCATTTTGTGGCCACTTCACTGTATTTCCGAAGGAAATTATCTGTGCCTCCCGCCATACATGATCGGAAGTCTATATTCTCCTGCATCAGTTTTTTTCTGTTCTCTTGTTTACTAGGGCGTTCCAATCATCCATTTACTATCATAATTGCAATAACTCGCTGAAAGGTTTTGCCTCGGATGCCTCGTAGGTACAGTGCAGGCAGCGTTCCTAACTATAGCATCGCTTCTTGAAAATAAGTATAAAATCTAGTAATCGATATCCAGCGCCAATGAAAGCGCTATTGCGCTCCTTGGATTGTAATAAGCATGATCTTTGTCTCGTAGTATATAAGAAAAGAACTTTTGTTCCTTTGTGCCCTGCTTCTCTTTTGTCTTCTTGGTTCTGACGTCATAGCTGAAGGTCGCATATAGATCACTGTCTGTAATTAATTTAACTATATGTAGTGCAATTACAACTTTTGTTAAATATATATGTCAGTATCCAATGTAGCATGTGTTTTTCTTACTAGCAAGAAAGTATCACCTTGTCCCTCGTTTAATTACGTAAAAATTCGATGTTGCCCTGGCCATTTTGTGTAAGGGCCTCGTTGAAGCGACGCCACTGGTGTTAAAATGATAATACTTTCTTAATAGTGACTTATTTCTGAAAGTATTGAAAGGATTTAATCTCAATAAATAGAAAACGGCGTCATGTTATATTTTCCATTTCATTTTAGGGCAGAGGTACAGTTTTATTAGAAACAGTTATTTCAGTTGTATGCGCTGCCATTGCACATAGCCGGCTATACTGGAGCATCAAGCCTCACAGAGAAAAATAAATAATTAATAGAGTATTGTGTTTAATTTGCTTATCGCGTACAATTAAAGATATTTTTTATCCATCGTGAGTAACACCGATGTCTTCAGGGTGGAATACGTATGATATTTCTGGTGATAGCGCCCTGAGAAAAATTGGCCGTGGCTTTTAACGAACATAAAAGAAACTTTTAACAAGACATTTCATTCCAAATTTAATAGAATATTTTATTTCATTCACTTTTCATAAAGTTACGTGATAATTGGCCCCCAACGTGGGGCTCGATGCTCCATATATCCTTTCGTTTCGTGTGTCGTGTTGTGTGCTAGTATTCATGGTTCGTACCACGTGGTAGTGTTTTGCAAACAGTGACTCGAGTAGGCGAAAACACTTGTATTTGCTGTAGATTTGGAGTAGAATTTGAAATTGTGTATTGTGTTATTATTATTTTTGTGGTGATTATCGTGTGAAGACAGTTGTGCTAAATAATGTCGCGTTCAGATCCCATGAGATTACGTAGCAAGACTAGGAGAGAGATGGATACAGAAGCAGATTCACGGTAGGTTAGTGATAACGAATTAGATGAAATCCCCATGGGGTGTACTTCGCATAGAAATATGCAAGACAATATTACTAAACATGAAACAGACACTGCACATCAACACCAGAGATCGATCGTAGCGCTGATGGCAGTGGGTTGCCTACTGTTGCCAGTGAAACTGCCGCGCCCTCAAGTAAGCGACCCGTTACGTGCGCCGCGCAGGATTATGACGCCGTAACTACTCTTTTGATGAAATTAGATCAGTTCCTAAAGCAGCAGGCAGAAAACGAAAACGAGAGGGTAGAATACAGTTAGAAAGAGAAAGACAGGAGGAGGAAAGAGAAAGACAGCAGGAGGAAAGAGAAAGAGAGGTGGAAAGAATACTGTTAGAAATATGGAGACAGAATGAGGAAAAGGAAAATATAGCAAAAACAGAGTATGTCAGCAACTGAAAAGGTTTCGAAGTCATGAAAGCAGACATAGCCAACATAAAACATTCATACGAAGAATTCCCAAATTTGGTAGCCAGTCTAACGACAGATGCACGAATTCTGCAAATAGAGAAAAATAGTATGAAGGAAGATATCTAGAACATAACCGAAAGGATAGAAAACATAGAAATAGGAAATGAAGAAAAAATACAGAATTTCTTAGTGGAACACACTAAAAGGGTCGTAGACAAAGTAGAAAACTCTATAGATGACGAAGAGAAACAAAGAGACGAGAAAATACAGACCGTAGTGACACGTACTACTCGCGCTTTTCACTCAACTGGTCCAACTAATCAAACACAACAGGAAAGGATAAACAACATGAGAATGGAGGACTTATATGCCTACTTCTCGTGTTTCAAATGATAATCCACCTTTCGCTGCCACCTATAACACACTTCTGTAGTGTAGAAGCAGGAACTTGTAGCCCAAACTGTGAATTATTGAATGTTTGCGGAGGCTGTGCCTACTGTATTTCCCATAATGATGGAGGAGAGTTTAATCAAACACCGCTAGTTTCAAACCTTCTGTACCGATAAGAAAAACCATTCACCCTGTAGTATTCATAAAGAGTTTTCGAAATATACTCCTCAGCGCATTGGTCGAGAAACAAAAGATACAGTTTATCGTTTCGTACATAGTAGGAGATGCTGCTCTATGGCCAACAGGAACAGCTGAAACTAGCTACACGTGTGAACAGCTTGAGAAAGCATTTCTGAACAAACACTGGTCACCTTGTATCCAAGAAAGTCTTAGAAAAGAAGAATACAGTCCAGAGGCATACAGTCCTAAACAAGGAAGCTTAAGAATGTATTCCTATAAATGTATTAACAAAACGCGATACTGGGATGGACCGATCTCAAATCGCGATGCGATCAGACTATTAAAATCCAGACCTCCATCCAGTATTAGAGAAACTCTAATCCATGTAAGAAGTATGATTTGGACTACTTCTTGTCTGTCTTGGATTTAATACACTTGATCCAGGACGACTTAAAGTTGCAAAGTAGCAATGGAAATGGTTACGAGTATGAAGAAAAGAAAATAATTCGAAAAATAGTTGGAATAACTAGGGTAATTGTTCTAATGGGCGAAACGACAATGGTAAATCTATGAATGGAAGTCAGTCATTTAACAGTCATCCGAATGATGACAAAGCTAATAACAGTAGGCTGGCTTGGGGAAACAGTTCACCAAAATACAGACGAAAACGAAGATATGAGGAAAGGTTTGGTCCAGGAGGTGGCAATGAAAAGCCAATGCGAGACGCAGGGCCACAGGGAAAGAATAGGTTTGTAATACCATGGTATCCAAGACAGGATAATCAGAATAACCCCGAAAGATACTCAAACAATAATAATAATAATAGGAAAGAGCACGTGAAGCAGGTACCTGAAACTACCCAGCTTGTCGGACCCAGAATCAAAGTGAGAGAACAGTTGAAATGACGAATGATAATCGTCTTGCATCAACTAATTCGACAAACTAAAGACGGCCGTAATTACCTCTCCGTTGTCGGCCGTGGGACAGGGGGAGAGCTCCCATATAATAAGGAGAAACATTGTATAGACAATATGTTAAGACATAACATCGATGTTGGAATGAAGGAGGACTTTTGACAGAGAATAAGAGATGTAACCAAGTAGATAGTGAGTTGATACAGGCTGTGCTTCAAGCTAAAGTTCTTAGTGTACCTGTTAGTATCATAACTCATACAGGAGCTGCCGTTAATGTGATGAGTTATGATTTCTATAAGAAGTTGGGCTAGTTGCATAATGTGCCAATGTTGCCAGTTCAGAATTGCAAAGTATCAGGTGCCATTGGTGCCCAGGCACAAGAAGTTAAGAGCCAGATACAGGTGGAAGTATTTATGGGAAATGGAGCATTTAATTCCATGTATCTAGTTGTAATGGGATTGAGAGTGGCCTGTATTCTGGGTTGGGAGTTTTTGAGAGAAAGGAATGCCTATGTGGACCTCTGTCAAGGTATTTGCAGTTTAGAGAATGGAGAAGCAAGAGTGCAACTAGAATGGCTGCGCACTAAAACTGTACATGGCAAATATTGTCAGAATGTCACAGTAAAGTGTAACCTACCAAAAACATTGCATATGCAGCAGTGTCCTGTCAATCAGTAAAAGATAAAGTAGAGGAATCCACTTATTTGACACCAGAGCAACAATTACAGTTACCTCAGCTATTAAGGGAACGTATATAAGTATTGATTGAGTGACCAGGGGTCATCAGAGGTTATACGTACAATATTGATGTGATACCACACAAGACACATTTTCAAAACTACTTCCTCCGTCCCATGGCCGAAGAATAACGTAGTTATTTGCAAACGAACTCTGAAAATAAGAAACCTGTGGGTTAATACTTTATAAGGACTTGAATAAATTGTACAAATAATGTTTATGTATGTAAAGATGTAAATTTTGGCTTAATAAGTATTTCATTTTATTAATGAATTTTCGCTTTATTTGTAGTCAAAATTTAAGTTTTTTCTTAGTATATAGCAAAATTTTGATGCACTTGATGGGACAATAGAATTTCTTGGAGTTATGTAGTTACAAATGCAATGGTATATCTAACCTTTTTAAAGAGAGTGAAGAATTTATTAATTGTTCATGAGCGTAGTACACATAATGGTACAAGCCATGAATCAACAAAAGAGATCAATAGGTAGAACATAGGTTGCTTTCTCTACCGAATTTATGGAGATAAAATGTCACTAAGTTACGTTCACGTTTTGAATGAACTGAACTGTTAAGAACAGTCATTCAAAAAAAAAAAAACATATCAAATAATCGTAATATGTAACAAACTGTGCTATTGTAAAAACCAGATCGGTGCCGAAAAGTTCAAGAAACAGTCTAATTGGCCAAGAAAATGCAACAGGAAGGTACTTATGCTACAAATACCTAATGTACATTGCAATGAGTTTAAATGTGCATACGAATACATTGTGTGTGTATTTCGTCATGTAGACAAAACGTTAAAGTTTTCGTGAACAATTTAATGTACCGCAAAAGACTGTAAAGAACGGTGACTTTGTGTGCCTAGACCTGAATGAACGTTGTGTAGGAAAATTGTAATTAGCGTGACGAAAAATAACGGTATTCGTGGGAACTATATGATGAAAAGTGTTCATGAAACAATATGGACGGTACAACGCTAGAGACGTTGGTTTTATTGTAGTGTATAAAGTTGAAATGAACTGAATAGCTTACAGACCGTGGCGAACTGAAAAGCGTGTTGCTCAACGCAGTCGAGACACAGTTGATTTAAACGGACGTCAGCCAATCAATGAAGGGACTGGAGGAAGTCAACAATGGGAATCCGCCCGTGCAAGCGAACAGAACAGCTGATCTGTGCAAGTGCCTCCGGAAAGACCTGTTTGAGACATTAGAAACAGTGTGGTGTGTGAGTAGTGAGACTTTATATAAAGCCTACTATGCGGCACAACAAATGTGTGAAGATAAGGTTAACGTGTGACAAACTGTGCATTTGAACATTGTCATTGAAATGGTTCAAATGGCCCTGAGCACTATGGGACTTGACATCTGAGGTCATCAGTCCCCTAGAATTTATGACTACTTAATCCTATCTAACCTAAGGACATCACACGCAATCATGCCGGAGGCAAGTTTCGAACCTAAGACCATAGCAGTCAGGCGGTTCCAGATTGAAGCGCCTAGAACCGCTCGGCCATACTGGTAGGCAACATTGTCATACAGCAATACGAAACAGAAATGTAAACTTCAACAAAAAGTGTGAAGAACTGTACTTAAACCGTGTCATTCAGTGGACTTCGTATGTATTGATTCATAAAGGATTAATTAATACACAAACCGACATAAACTGGTGCTGGATGACACAATGAAACAGGATGAATAACAATGTGTTTTCCCCATGCACAGAAATTAACATCTATTGATTTGTAACGAACTGATGCTGTTGATTTTGAATTTCATGAAATTTTTCTGTGGAGGGGGGGTGGAGAACACCTGCAAGGAGGGTAGAAGACAACACACTTCTGGTACGCGGTTGAGTGCAGCTCGTCGCAGTCGCAGGTCAGCTGATCGCACGCCTCCTTGACTCACGACATGCAGTACACGCTGTCTGGGGCGCAACCCGGCGCCAACGCCCTCACCACCTGACCAGCTTACCACGGAAGGAGATAAGAAGATTAACAATGAATATTCTGATTTTCTGAACTCATTAATGAACATTCTCCTTTTTGTAAATATTGTTGTTGTTGTTGTCTTCAGTCCTGAGACTGGTTTGATGCACCTCTCCATGCTACTCTATCCTGTGCAAGCTTCTTCACCTCCCAGTGCCTACTGCTACTTACATCCTTCTGAATCTACTTAGTGTATTCATCTCTTGGTCTCCCTCTACGATTTTTACCCTCCACACTGCCCTCCAATACTAAATTGGTGATCCCTTGATGCCCCAGAACATGTCCTACCAACTGATCCCTTCTTCTGGTCAAGTTGTGCCACAAACTTCTCCCCAATCCTATTCAATACTTCCTCATTAGTTATGCGATCTACCCATCTACCCTTCAGCATTCTTCTTTAGCACCACATTTCGAAAGCTTCTATTCGCTTCTTGTCCAAACTATTTATCGTCCATGTTTCGCTTCCATACGTGGTTACACTCCATATAAATACTTTCTGAAATGACTACCTCACACTTAAATCTATACTCGATGTCAACAAGTTTCTCTTCTTCAGAAACGCTTTCCTTGCCATAGCCAGTCTACATTTTATATCCTCTCTACTTCGACCATCATCAGTTATTTTGCTCCCCAAATAGCAAAACTGCTTTACTACTTTAAGTGTCTCATTTCCTAATCTAATTCCCTCAGCATCATACGACTTAATTCGACTACATTCCATTATCCTCGTTTTGCTTTTGTTGATGTTCATCTTATATCCTCCTTTGAAGACACTGTCCATTCCATTCAACTGCTCTTCGAAGTCCTTTGCTGTCTCTGACAGAATTACGATGTCATCGGCGAACCTCAAAATTTTTATTTCTTCTCCATGGATTTTAATACCTACTCCGAATTTTTTCTTTTGTTTCCTTTAATGCTTGCTCAATATACAGATTGAATAACATCGGGGAGAGGCTACAACCCTGTCTTACTCCCTTCCCAACCACTGCTTCCCTTTCATGTCCCTCGACTCTTATAACTGCCATCTGGCAGAAAACCCTAAGAAATTTTGGTCTTATGTCAAAGCGGTAGGTGGATCAAAACAAAATGTCCAGACACTCTGTGACCAAAATGGTACTGAAACAGAGGATGACAGACTAAAGGCCGAAATACTAAATGTCTCTTTCCAAAGCTGTTTCACAGAGGAAGACTGCACTGTAGTTCCTTCTCTAGATTGTAGCACAGATGACAAAGTGGCAGATATCGAAATAGTCGACAGAGGGATAGAGAAACAATTAAAATCGCTCAAAAGAAGAAAGGCTGCTGGACCTGATGGGATACCAGTTCGATTTTCCACAGAGTACGCGAAGGAACTTGCCCCCCTTCTTGCAGCGGTGTACCGTAGATCTGTACAAGAGCGTAGCGTTCCAAAGAATTGGAAAAGGGCACAGGTAATCCCCGTTTTCAAGAAGGGACGTCCAGCAGATGTGCAGAACTATAGACCTATTTCTCTAACGTCGATCGGTTGTAGAATTTTGGAACACGTATTATGTTCGAGCATCTTGACTGTTCTGGGTACTAGAAATCTACTCAGTAGGAATCAGCATGGGTTTCGAATGATTCGGACGTCTGAAACACAGCTCGCGCTATTCGTCCACGAGACTCAGAGGGCCATAGACACGGGTTCACAGAGAGATGCCGTGTTTCTTGACTTCCGCAAGGTGTTCGATACTGTTCCCCACATTCGTTTAATGAACAAAGTAAGAGCATCTGGACTATCAGACCATTCGTGTGGTTGGATTGAGGAGTTCCTAGATAACAGAACGCAGCATGTCATTCTCAATGATGAGAAGTGTTCCGAAGTAAGAGTGATTTCAGGTGTGCCGCAAGGGAGTGTCATAGGACCGTTGCTATTTACAATATACATAAATGACCTGGTGGATGACATCGGAAGTTCACTGAGGCTTTTTGCAGATGATGCTGTGGTGTATCGAGAGGTTGTAACAATGGAAAATTGTGCTGAAATGCAGGAGGATCAGCAGCGCATTGATGCATGGTGCAGGGAATGGCAATTGAATCTCAATGTAGACAAGTTTAATGTGTTGCGAATACATAGAAAGGTAGATTCCTTATCATTTAGCTACAAAATGGCAGGTCAGCAACTGGAAGCAGTTAATTTCATAAATTATCTGGGAGTACGCATTAGGAGTGATTTAAAATGGAATGATCATATCAAGTTGATCGTCAGTAAAGCAGATACCAGACTGAGACTCATTGGAAGAATCCTAAGGAAATGCAATCCGAAAACAAAGTAAGTAGGTTATACTACGCTTGTCTGCCCACTGCTTGAATACTGCTGAGCAGTGTGGGATACGTTACAGATAGGGTTGATAGAAGAGATAGAGAAGATCCAACGGAGAGCAGCGCGCTTCGTTACAGTATCGTTTAGTAATCGCGAAAGTGTTACGGAGATGATAGATAAACTCCAGTGGAAGACTCTGCAGGAGAGACGCTCAGTAGCTCCGTACGAGCATTTGTTAAAGTTTCGAGAACATACCTTCACCGAAGAGTCAAGCAGCATACTGCTCCCTCCTAAGTATATCTCGCAAAGACACCATGAGGATAAAATCAGAGAGATTAGAGCCCACACAGAAGCATACCGACAATCCTTCTTTCTACGAACAATACCAGACTGGAACAGAAGGGAGAACCGATAGAGGTACTCAGGGTACTCTCCGCCAGACACCGTCAGGTGGCTTGCGGAGTATGGATGTAGATGTAGATGTAGATGGTTTCTGTACAAATTGTAAATAGCCTTTCGCTCCCTGTATTTTATCCCTGCCACCTTCAGAACTTGAAAAAGAGTATTCCAGTCGACATTGTCAAAAGCTTTCTCTATGTCTACAAATGTTAGAAGCGTAAGTTTGCCTTTCCTTAATCTCTCTTCTAAGATAAGTCGTAAATTCAGTATTGCCTCACGTGTTCCAGTATTTCTACGGAATCCTAACTGCAGTATTTTGCAGCTGTGGTTTATTAAACTGATTGTTCGGCAATTTTCACATCTGTCAACACTTGCTTTCTTTGGGATTCGAATTATTATATTCTTCTTGAAGTCTGAGGGTATTTCGCCTGTTTCTCACATCTTGCTCACCAGATGGTAGAGTTTCTTCAGGACTTTTCAAGTGGCTCTGAGCGCTATGGGACTTAACATCTATGGTCATCATTGCCCTAGAACTTAGAACTACTTAAACCTAACTAACCTAAGGACAGCACACAACACCCAGTCATCACGAGGCAGAGAAAATCCCTGGCCCCGCAGGGAATCGAACCGGGGAATCCGGGCGCGGGAAGCGAGAACGCTACCGCACGACCACGAGCTGCGGACTTGTCAGGACTGGCTCTCCCAAGGCTGTCAGTAGTTCCGATGGAATGTTGTCTACTCCGGGGGCCTCGTTTCGACTCAGGTCTTTCAGTGCTCTGTCAAACTCTTCACGCAGTATCGTATCTCCCATTTCGTCTTCATCTACATCCTCTTCCATTTCCATAATATTGTCCTCAAGTACATCGCCCTTGTATGGACCCTCTATATACTGCTTCGACCTTTCTGCTTTCCCTTCTTTGCTTAGAACTGGGTTTACATCTGAGCTCTTGATATTCGTACAAGTGGTTCTCTTTCCTCCAAAAGTCTCTTTAATTTTCCTGTAGGCAGCATCTATCTTACACCTAGTGAGATAAGTCTCTACATCCTTACATTTGTCCTCTAGCCATCCCTGCTTAGCCATTTTGCACTTCCTGTCGATTTCATTTTTGAGAAGTTTGTATTCCTTTTTGCCTGCTTCATTTACTGCATTTTTATATTTTCTCCTTTCATCAATTAAATTCAATATTTCTTCTGTTACCCAAGGATTTCTACTAGCCCTCGTCTTTTTACCTATTTGATCCTCTGCTGCCTTCACTACTTCATCCCTCAAAGCTACCGATTCTTCTTCTACTGTATTTCTTTTCCCCATTCCTGTCAACTGTTCCCTTATGATCTCCCTGAAACTCTGTACAACCTCGGGTTCTTTCAGTTCATCCAGGTCCCATCTCCTTAAATTCCCACCTTTTTGCAGTTCCTTCAGTTTTAATCTACAGGTCATAACCAATAGATTCTGGTCAGAGTCCACATCTACCCCTGGAAATGTCTTACAATTTAAAACATGGCTCCTAAATCTCTGTCTTACCATTATATAATCTATCTGGTACCTTTCAGTATCTGCAGGGTTCTTCCATGTATACAACCTTCTTTCATGATTCTTACACCAAGTGTTACCTATGATTAAGTTCTGCTCTGTGCAAAATTCTATCAGGCGGCTTCCATTTCTTAGCCCCAATCCATTTTCACCTAATACGTTTCCTTCTCTACCTTTTCCTACACTCGAATTCCAGTCACCCATGACTATTAAATTTTCGTCTCGCTTCACTATCTGAATAATTTCTTTTATTTTATCATACATTTCTTAAATTTCTTCGTCATCTGCAGAGCTAGTTGTATTACTGTAGTAGGTGTGGGCTTGGAAACTATCTTGGCCACAATAATGCGTTCACTATGCTGTTTTTAGTAGCTTCCCCGCATTCCTATTTTCCTATTCATTATTAAACCTACTCCTGCATAACCCCTATTTGATTTAGTGTTTATAACCCTGTAGTCACCTGACCAGAAGTCTTGTTCCTCCAGCCACCGAACTTCACTAATTACCACTACATCTAATTTTAACCTATCCATTTCCCTTTTTAAATTTTCTAACCTACCTGCCCGATTACGGGATCAGACATTCCACGCTCCGATCCGTTGAATGCCAGTTTTCTTTCTCCTAATAACGGCGTCCTCTTGAGTAGTCCCCGCCCAGAGATCTGAATGGGGGACTATTTCACCTCCGGAATATTTTAGCCAAGAGGACGCCATCATCATTTAATCATACAGTAAAGCTGCATGCCCTCGGGAGAAGTTACGGCTGTAGTTTATCCTTGCTTTCAGCCGTTCGCAGTACCAGCACAGCAAGGCCGTTTTGGTTATTGTTACAAGGCCAGATCAGTCAATCATCCCGACTGTTGCCCTTGCAAGGCTGCTGCCCCTCTTCAGGAACCACAGGTTTGTCTGGCCTCTCAACAGATACCCCTCCGTTGTGATTGTACCTACGGTGCGGCTATCTGTATCGCTGAGGCACGCAAGCCTCCTCACCAACGGCATGGTCCATGGTTCATGAGCGGAGGGGGTAGGTGTTGTAAATATTAATGAATAGAAATTGACGATGTAAATAGTCATGTCTTTAAATGTTTGATGAGAGTACGGGGTTATAGCTCAGCCCTGGTTCTCCCTCGGTTTCCCTGTGTCTTTTACCCTAACAGGAGATCATAAAACAAACCATTCCGAGGAATGATAGTGAAAAGACTGCACTCGACTTCAAAGAAAAATAATTTACGTACAAAAATTGCAAGTGTAAGAAAGTACCTGTATTACCACAACTGTTGAAATCCCGTAAACCTGTCGTCACCTGTTTGGACGCAGGCATACTTCATATTTATTAATATAATCATCGATCTGTTGTCATGTGTTTGGACGGAGAGAAACTTAAAATCCATTGATGCCCTGATTAACGCAAATACGTCTACCGTCATCTATTTGTGGGTAGACCTTACATATAGAATTATGCTATCGTGGAATGCCATTTACAAGACTGCACGTAATTATGCAGATGGCGTTCCAGGGGGCTTTCGTAGCATCGCTTCTTAAAAAAATGAATGTAAGATCTAGTAATCGGTATTCACTGTCTGTAATTAATTTAACTAAATGTAGTATAATTACAATTATATATATATATATATATATATATATATATATATATATATATATATATATATATATATATATATATATATATCCAAGGTAGCATGTGTTTTTGTTACTAGCAAGAAATTACGTAACAATCGAATTTTGCCCTGGCCATTTTGTTTAAGTGCATTGTTGAAGCGACGCCATTCGTGTTAAAATGATAAAAACTTTATTAACAGTGATTTAATTCTGAAAGTATTGAAAGGATTTAATATCAATAAACAGAAAACTGCGTCATATAATATTTTCCATTTCACTTTAGGCCAGAGTTACAGTTTTATTAAAAACAATTATTTCAGTTGTATACGCTCCATTGCACATAGGCGCCTATACTGGAGCATCAAGCGTCACAGAGAAAATTAAATAATTAATTGAGTATTGTGTTTAATTTGCTTGTCGCGTAATATTAAAGAAAGATTTTTTAATCCATCCTGAGTAACACGGATGTCTTCAGGGTGGAATACGTATGATGTCTCTGTCGATAGCGCCCTAAGAAAAATTAGCCGTGAACATAAAAGAGATTTTTTAACAAGACATTTCGTTCCAAATTTAATAGAATACTTTATTACACTCGCTTTTTCCAAAAGTTACGCGATATAACACATCCGATATATCTAACCACCTGTCAAAATTACCAACTATGTGAACAACAGGTAACGGTGTTATGCACCCAATAGCATCAAATCTACATTTAGATTTACATACATATTTCGTAAGCCGTTATACTGTGTAGGCAGAGGGTACCAATCACCACAAGTAGTCATCTCCTTGCCTCTATCACACGCAAAGCGACCGAGGGAAATATGGCTCCGTGTTTTCCTCTGACTTGCCTTCGCAGTCCTTTCGCTAAATATACGTTGGAAGCAGTACCGCAGTTCTGCAATGACCTGCAAATGCGTGTTCTCTAAATTTTCTCTATAGTGTTTCGCAAAACGTTCACTGCCTTCCCTCCAGGGTTTGCCATTCGTCTTCGGGAAGCATCTTAATAACAGTTAAAAAATCTTGCAGCACGCTTGTGAATTGCTTCAATGTCTTCCTTTAACCCAATCTGACGTGGATCCTAAACACTCGAGTGATACTCAAGGGATGGACTTCAGAAACATTCTGTTGTAACGGGGTTTTGATTCGGGAAGGTATGGCGAGTCTCTCTCTGCTGGAGTTTGGTGCATGTGCAAAGGATGTAGGCAGCCAATCTGTAAACCAAACTACGAGTATTTATTAACATATCTAATGGAACTGGAAGTTTCCTATCACAATATTACACAATGTGTTAACAGCAAATTAGAATCAAGATTAATTAACGTCCATATTGCGGTTTAATGTTCTTCATTCAAGGACCACGACCGGGATTCTCAAACGTACATCCTTAGGTGCCTCTTTGTTTGAAAGAATAAGAATCTTTGTATAATAAAAACTCATAAATGATTTTTTTTATCAAAACCTGAAAACATTCCCCACAAATGCTATTATTTATCGGCAGTGCTAAACACTGCTATGTTAAATGAAATTTAAAAATTTGTATTACAAATTCAATATTGTGTGGTGCTGTTGGTCGTCAGTTTTAAAGCTCATTACATACAAGTAATCACTTCACCCATAATGAGAATTATGATGCTCAAAGCTGCATCTATAAATGAAAGGGAGTGGTCCCTGAATGGTTCTCATCAAACTAGAAGGTCGCTAAACACCGCCGCTTAACAAAATCCGTAAACTAACAAAGTGTCGATGTTGTAATTCCTACAACGAAAGAATGCATTTGGTCAAGAACCAGGAGTCATTTACTTTGTAATTAAAATAATAATTCAAATGAACAGCAGTTGTAGGGTTCAGGTGATGTAGAGTAAGAATGGAAATGCAGTAGGCGGGAGGAGTGCTCACTACCTTTCGCACAGCAACACTTACAGCTTGCTGGACAGGAACGCCTGTAAAGCATTCTGTAATAACCATTGTCGGCTGGATCAGAACGGCCCACCGAGAATCTAATGGATCGCTATAGCAGAAATAGACAATTCATTAGCGTACTGCTAATTTTAAAACTTCAATTACTCGGCAATAATATAGCCTTGAGCGATGTAATATACTCTAAGTCAGTAGTAAATAATTCGGTGTATGATTCTTTTTTTTTTTTTTGTCATCAGTCTACTGACTGGTTTGATGCGGCCCGCCACGAATTCCTTTCCTGTGCTAACCTCTTCATCTCAGAGTAGCACAGTAGCACTTGCAACCTACGTCCTCAATTGTTTGCTTGACGTATTCCAATCTCTGTCTTCCTCTACAGTTTTTGTCCTCTGCAGCTCCCTCTAGTAACATGGAAGTCATTCCCTCATGTCTTAGTAGATGTCCTATCATCCTGTCCCTTCTCCTTATCAGCGTTTTCCACATATTCCTTTCTTCTCCGATTGTGCGTAGAACCTCCTCATTCCTTAACTTATCAGTCCACCTAATTTTCAACATTCGTCTAAAGCACCACATCTCAAATGCTTCCATTCTCTTATGTTCCGGTTTTCCCACAGTCCATGTTTCACTACCATACAATGCTGTACTCCAGACGTACATCCTCAGAAATTTCTTCCTCAAATTAAGGCCGGTATTTCATATTTAGTAGACTTCTCTTGGCCAGAAATGCCTTTTTTGCCATAGCCAGTCTGCTTTTGATGTCCTCCTTAATTTGTCCGTCATTGGTTATTTTACTGCCTAGGTAGCAGAATTCCTTAACTTCTTTGACTTCGTGACCGTCAATCCTCATGTTAAGTTTCTCGCTGTTCTCATTTCTACTACTTCTCATTACCTTCGTCTTTCTCCGATTTACTCTCAAACCATACTGTGTACTCATTAGACTGTTCATTCCGTTCAGCAGATCATTTAATTCTTCTTCACTTTCACTCAGGATACCAATGTCATCAGCGAATCGTATCATTGATATCCTTTCATCTTGTATTTTAATTCCACTCCTCAACGTTTCTTTTATTTCCGTCATTACTTCCTCGATGTACAGATTGAAGAGTAGGGGCGAAAGGCTACAGCCTTGTCTTACACCCTTCTTAATACAAGCACTTCGTTCTTGATCGTCCACTCTTATTATTCCCTCTTGGTTGTTGTACATATTGTATATGACCCGTCTCTCCCTATAGCTTACCCCTACTTTTTTCAGAATCTCGAACAGCTTGCACCACTTTATATTGTAGAACGCTTTTTCCAGGTCGACAAATCCTATGAACGTGTCTTGATTTTCTTTAGCTTTGCTTCTATTATTAGCCGTAACCTCAGAATTGCTTCTCTCGTTCCTTTACTTTTCCTAAAGCCAAACTGATCGTCACCTAGCGCATTCTCAATTATCTTCTCCATTCTTCTGTATATTATTCTTGTAAGCAGCTTCGATGCATGAGCTGTTAAGCTGATTGTGCAATAATTCTCGCACTTGTCAGCTCTTGCCGTCTTCGGAATTGTGTGGATGATGCTTTTCCGAAAGTCAGATGGTATGTCGCCAGACTCATATATTCTACACACCAACGTGAATAGTTGTTTTGTTGCCACTTCCCCTAATGATTTTAGAAATTCTGATGGAATGTTATCAATCCCTTCTGCCTTATTTGACCGTAAGTCCTGCAATGCTCTTTTAAATTCCGATTCTAATACTGGATCCCCAATCTCTTCTGAATCGATACCTGTTTCTTCTTCTATCACACCAGACAAATCTTCACCCTCATAGAGGCTTTCAATGTATTCTTTCCACCTATCTGCTCTCTCCTCTGCATTTAATAGTGGAATTCCTGTTGCAGTCTTAATGTTACCACAGCTGCTTTTAATGTCACCAAAGGTTGTTTTGACTTTCCTGGATGCTGAGTCTGTCCTTCCTACAATCATATCTTTTTCGATGTCTTCACATTTTTCCTGCAGCCATTTCGTCTTAGCATCCCTGCAGTTCCTATTTATTTCATTCCTCAGCGACTTGTATTTCTGTATTCCTGATTTTTCCAGAACATATTTGTAATTCCTCCTTTCATCAATCAACTGAAGCATTTCTTCAGTTACCCATGGTTTCTTCGCAGCTACCTTCTTTGTACCTATGTTTTCTTTCCCAACTTCTGTGATGGCCCTTTCTAGATGTGTCCATTCCTCTTCAACTGTGGTGCCTACTGCGCTATTCGTTATTGCTGTATCTATAGCGTTAGACAACTTCAAACGTATCTCGTCATTCCTTAGAACTTCCGTATCCCACTTCTTTGCGTATCGATCCTTCCTGACTAATGTCTTGAACTTCAGCCTACTCTTCATCACTACTATATTGTGATCTGAGTCTATATCTGCTCCTGGGTACGTCTTACAATCCAGTATCTGATTCCGGAATCTCTGTCTGACCATCATGTAATCTAATTGAAATCTTCCCTTATCTCCCGGCCTTTTCCAAGTATACTTCCTCCTCTTGTGATTATTGAACTGGGTATTCGCTATTACTAGCTGAAACTTGTTGCAGAACTCAATTAGTCTTTCTCCTCTTTCATTCCTTGTCCCAAGCCCACATTCTCCTGTAACCTTCTACTCCTTCCCCTACAACTGCATTCCAGTCGCCCATGATAATTAGATTTTCGTCCCCCTTTACATACTGCATTACCCTTTCAATATCCTCATTCACTTTCTCCATCTGTTCACCTTCAGCTTGCGACGTCGGCATGTATACCTGAACTATCGTTGTCGGTGTTGGTCTGCTGTCGATTCTGATTAAAACAACACGGCCACTGAACTGTTCACAGTAACAGACCCTCTGCCCTACCTTCCTATTCATAACGAATCCTACACCTGTTATACCATTTTCTGCTGCTGTTGATATTACCCGATACTCATCTGACCAGAAATCCTCGTCTTCCTTCCACTTCACTTCAGTGACCCCTACTATACCTAGATTGAGCCTTTGCATTTCCCTTTTCAGATTTTCTAGCTTCCCTACCACGTTCAAGCTTCTGACATTCCACGCCCCGACTCGTAGAACATTATCCTTACGTTGATTATTCAATCTTTTTCTCATGGTAACCTCCCCCTTGGCAGTCCCCTACCGGAGATCCGAATGGGGGACTATTCCGGAATCTTTTACCAATGGAGAGATCATCATGACACTTCTTCAACTACAGGCCACATGTCCTGTGGATACACATTACGTGTCTTTAATGCAGTGGTTTCCGTTGCCTTCTGCATCCTCATGTCGTTGATCATTGCTGATTCTTCCACCTTTAGGGGCAATTTCCCACCCCTAGGACAAGAGAGTACCCTGAACCTCTATCCGCTCCTCCGCCCTCTTTGAAAAGGCCGTTGGCAGAATGAGGCTGACTTCTTATGCCGGAAGTCTTCGGCCGCCAATGCTGATTTTTTATTTAAATTTAGCCAGTGGCGGGGATCGAACCCGGGACTGAAGAAGTTTTGATTATGAATCAAAGACGCTACCCCTAGACCACGGGTACCTATGATTACGTAAAACATATATGAACTGTCTTCTGATAACTAGGTACTCTTTTTAATTGTCACCCACTATGAGGTATTTGAATTGATAAACAGGATCATCATCAGTATTCTTCCATAAGGCAGGTTTTCACTTGGTAGTCCGGTCTTATGCCATCCTCTTCAGATCTGCCTGATTTTCCCTCCAGTTTATGTAGTCTATCATCTTGTCATTCCTTCTTCCACTCAGTCTTCCCCCACAAACCAGTCCTTCTAAGCATTTGCTAGCAAGCACTCACTTCTCAATGAATGTCCCAACCAGTTCTGTTTGCTTTCCCTTACAACCTCTCACCAACTCTTTCCAATACTCTTTCATTACTCACTTTTTCCATCCAGCTTATTCTCTCCAATCACCTCCACATCCACATCTCAAATACTTATAACCTTTCTTCATCCCCTGCCCCATATAGTGAAACACTCTATAAAAAACATTTGCCGAGTCTTCTCTTTATAACATTATCTAATTTGACAAATAAGGGTCTCCGCTTTCTGTTGAATGGCTCATTCGCTATGGCAATTCCAGTTTCCGTCTCCTGGTGACATCTCGAGTCTTCAGTTATTGTGCTTCCAAGATATTTAAATGCATTTACCTGGCTAGTGGAAGATTGTTCTATTTTAATATTGGACAGTCTGCGTCTTGTACTGATTACCATACTTTTTGTTTTGCTGTGTTTATTTGCATCCTATATTGCAGACACGCTTCATTCAGTTCTTTCAGAATGTTATTCACTGCCCGCTCACTTTCTGCGACTAATACCATGTCATCAGCATGTTTTATACATTCTATTCTCTTTCCACCAATATATATTCCACTTTTCCATTAAGCCTTTCGTAATAATCTCTTCAAGGTATGCGTTAAACAACAGTGGGAAAAGGCAAGAACATTGTCTAGCACTTCGTCCAATACTGCTTCCTTCTAACATTTCATTTCCAATCCTTATCCTTACTTTCTGGTGTAAATATAGATTCTGTATCAGTCGTCTCTCCTTCCAATGTCCTTTCCTCTTCAAAATATCCATCAGCTTGTTCCAATGAACTCTGTCAAAAGCTTTTTCTAAATCTATAAAAATAGCAATGATTTCTCTACCTTTCCCCATATAACTTTCCCCTATAGTTCGTAACAGGCCAATAGCATCTCTTGAAACTTTCCCTCTTCTAAATCCGAACTGCTCCTCTGCAATCCCTCTATCCAGCTTGCCATATAGCCTTCTGTTTAACATTCTCAGCAAGACTTCAGCTGCATGAGAAATTGGACTAATGGTTCTATGCTATTCACAGTTTTTAGCGTTCCTCTTTTTCTCTTTTGGTATCCTTACTGTAGCAAAGATGTTCTCAGGCCATCCCCCTTTATCTCGTTTCAGAGTTAGACTATTTCTTTTCTTGCCTTTTTTTCCCAGACTCTTCAAAAGTTCTGTTGGCAAATCATCAATTCCACATTCCTTCCTATTCTTCATCTCCTTCAGCGCCATTTGTACTTCTGCTTCCAAGATGATGAATCCCTTTCCATCTTCCGGCACATATTGCTCCTTTTCAACCTTAATTTCGCTTTGTATTTCATCCCTCTTATACAGAAATTCAATATATTCTTGCCATCTGTTAAAAACCTCCTACCGTTCTTTTGCTAGAGTACCATCCGCTCTTCCTATTTCCATGCTGATCCTCTTTCTTTTACGTTCAGAAACTCAATAGCCAGTCTGTAAATCATTTCATACTTTTCCTCATTATCAATTTTCTCTATTTCGTCGCATTTATGTTTCATCCATTTTTCACTTGCTTCTTCGGTTTCTCTTCTTCATTCATAATTCAGTTTCCTGTACCTTTTTTTTGCCTTCTCCACTTAGCATGTTATGCAGCTGTTTTGCAACGATCTCCTAAATACAGTTGTTAACGCGATGGCCTCAGAATCCTAGTTCGGTTAATTCTGCGCGTGCCCGGCACTTCCTGCTAAAACCAAGGGACCATAACAGTCGTACACCAGTTAACAGCAGTAGGACGCACGTACAGCATGCCTGCTGCCACGATACCAGTCACCACAGCAGATGGCCTACATGAAGATTCTGGAACACCTTTACTCGATACCCCCAATATTTCAAGTAAGCGAGCCAACCAAGGACACCTTGTTCTTCTGGGGGGATTTTATGGCTACTTTAGGTAATCTTTTTGATGCAAGGTTTGTTTCTGTGCCAGGGATCAATTTGATTCTTGGTCGGTCGATTTTATCCAGCTGATGAGGATCACTATCGAATTTTTTACACGAATTACTGTCGAACTAATCGTATGCGTCACTGTGCGAATCCTAGTGATCGCTCCTCACCCTGCTTCGTGAGTTACGTTTTCGTTCTTGCTTCTGGCCCCTAAAGCTACGCCTCGATTTGACTACTTGTTTTAATTACATTCTTAAATGTCTCCTGGTTCTTGAAAGACCGCATTCTTTCATTATTGGAACTTCCAAATCCTCATTTTCTAAGCCTATGTATTTTATTTAGGGCACAACCCATCGGTGTTTAACATCTTTTAATTTGAAGACAACCATTGAGGGATCACGCAGTTTCGTTTAGAGCTACACCTAGAAACATCGTAATTGTTTTCAGGCATCAAGTGACTACTTGTCAGTAATGAATATGAAAACTGACAATCAACAGCTTGGTTTAGTACTGAATTTGTAGCAAAAGAGTTTAGAAGTTTATTTAACACAACAGCATTTAGCAATATCGTAACAGAATACCACTTGTGGCGAAAGTATTTTAAGGTTTTGAAGCAAATTCTTTATGATTTCTTATTACAAAAAGATTATAATTCTTCTGTACAGAAATCCATCTGAAGGGTGCGCGTTTAAGATGTGATGTCTGGGGTCATACAGATTTTATTTCATTTCAATCCTAATTTGTTCTCAACACCTTGGGTAGTAGTGTGGCTTGAAAGTTCCAGTTCCATTATTCATGAACTGTTTTAATTGTGGCTGCCCAGTTATGGAGTACATTGTCTTTGGAATAAAAGCTTACGAGACGACGATATCTTTAGTGCGTTGATAACGTATAAGTACTCTAGATTACTAGTTTCGACAGATGAAATCGTGCTCTACTCTGTGGATATGAAAACTGCAGTTTAGTCCTGTCGAAACTAGTAATCCATGGCTCACAGACGCAATCAGAACCTGTCTTTCCACTGAATCGTCTGATCGCCCTCCTGCCGGCAATGTCAGGTATTTATAGGTAGTCGTTATTAACAATCATATCCCTATGTACCGGGTGATTATAATTAAACTTTCAAAACGCTATAGAAGTAACACATCTGGTCAGAGTGACGTCACATTGCAACGGAGTATTATCGGAGAAATGGGAAAAAATAACGTGAAAATTGATCAATAGATGGTTCGGTATCTGTCAGAATACGTAAATGGAAACACTTGTCATGCACAAAACAATTTGGAGTTTGTTTAAACACTCCGGGTACACGGTTTTTCTTCCTTTCACGTCTGCGACGTTCGTCATGACTGTGTCAATGCAGGATCGCGCTCTGCTTGTAAAGCTGTATTACAAGAATGATGACTGTGCACACGTCACTCTGCAGATGTACCGGGTACTCAAAGGTTTGAAAAAAGGCGTTCGTCCGATGACAACCGTGGTTCTGGAGAAAATGATCCGGAAATTCGAAACGACGGGTTCTTTTGGTGTAGAGATAGGAAACGAATTGATTCGACATCAGTGGAAGCAATGCTAGAGGAGACGAGTGGTGTTGTGCAAACGTGTAATGCGCAGAGAATTGACCGAACATTCGACATACCCATAAGTACGATGCGTAAAATCCAACGAAACATTGCTGTCCATTCAAAATTACCCATGTACACGAGTTGCTTCCTGTTGACCTTCCAGCAAGACAGACCTTTGCTTTAGAATTTCTTGCTCGCATGGAAATTGACAATGATTGGCCATGGAAGATTTTGTGGACAGACGAAGTCCACTTCGTTCTGACAGGATACATCAATACATAGAATTGTCCAATATGGGCTACGGAACTACCCCCCCCCCCCCCCAAAAAAAAAAAAAAAGAGAAATCAATCAGTACCACTTCATCCTCAATAGTTCATTGTATGGTGCTGCGATGTTTTTTCGAAGAGACAGGTGCTTCCGGTCCTGTTACCTGTACCGTCACTGGTAAGGGCTTTTAGCTCTTGAACAGCATGGTTGTTTGGATGGGATCATTATTACGCGAGATTTCGCATCTCTGCACATTGCAAATTCAGTTAAGCAGTTGCTCATGTGCTATTTGGGAAATGCTAGAAAGATGTGTTCAGTGTTCCGATTGCAAACTTAGCTGCACTGGAGGCACGCACTGCGCAGAACATTCTGAAGGTGATCCCGGGAACACTTCGATCAGTTGTGGAACATGGCGTTTCTCGGTTTCAACCTATTGAAGGAGACGGGGGACAGCATACTGAACATGTTTTGCGCCAGTCACACGGAAATTAATAATCCGATTTCATTTTGATTGATGCTTTTTATGCGGTTTTTGGCCTCAGGATAAGTAAAACCCAATGTGATAGAAGCATTTTATGTGATTTTTGGCATGAGGGCAATTAAAAATCGATGTGAGTTATGCTTTTTATGCGGTTTTGGCCTCAGGAGAATTAAAAAATCGATTTTCCCATCCGGTGTGATATGATCTTGCCGCGGTGGATGGGGTTATGTAACTATCACACCTGTACGCCCATGTACACTGACTAGTACAATTTGTTTAAGATCTAATGCAGACCTTAGGCATTTTTGTATGATACATTTCTGATTTGTAGTCAAGCAATATTCCATTATGATGCTTACAGGGCCATCTATTGCTACATTTTGTAAATTTGTTTTTCTTATACCATAAGTTTTCGCCCTTCTCCGATACTATTCCGTTGCAATTTGATGTCGTTCTGACCAGTGGTGATATCTCTACAGCGGTTTGAAAGTTTAACTTTCATTAGTACCACCCTATATATCTGCAGCAGGCAGGCAGCAACCGGTGCGCAATGACCCTCTGACCCCAGCACACCGGTGCGGACGCGGTGGCAACATGAGACAGGGCCGTAGGACACCAACGAGGCAGTAGGAAGATAGGGTTACATAGGCGAGGCCAACGAGAGCGCGCTACAGGCTGGAGGACGGCACCGGTCGGCGGCGAAGCTGACTGGAAACCACTGCGCGCCCCGGGTCATCGAGGCGGTGGCAGAGTGCGGGCTGCCCGCGTTCAGGTAGTCCTATGGCGGTGTCGATCCATGTCACTGAGACGGCGATCTTTGCTGGGTCATCATTTCGGCGACTTGCACTGTTTGCGCTCCGTAGAACGGCAGATCTGTACCGATGTTGGCGGGCTGTACTTTGGGTTGAAATACCACTGTGCAGGGCTGGATGTGCGGAAGAGCTATGTTTCTGTGTCACTCGGTAACATTTGGAACAGAGGCCGAGGGTAAGCGTCCGGCTGTTGTCATATGACAGTCGATCACTCTCCCTGACACGGCCGAAGGTTCGCGGTAGAGGATGGCGACTTCTGCTGTGTAGGCAGAAACACCTATCAGCGCCCAGGCTGTGGCTGTGGCCTAATTACTGTTCTGGGCTGTGGTCCGTGCCGCTACAGTTCTCTGTTGCTACCCTAAATGCAGTCTCCTTTGGAGATGAGCTACACTTTCCTAACACTCACCCAAAAACCGACGATTCACCCTTCCTACTACTGTCCTTATGCTCTCGTCCCATTTGATATCGCTTTGAACGTTACGCCTCGGTACTGAATGAATGTTTCCCTGTCAAACATCACAGCACTAATACTGCATTCCAAATTACAGCATGTTTTTACTACTAATCCTCATTCATCTACACTTTTCTACACTTATAGCAAGTTGCCTTTAATCGCACCAAAGTTTCATCGTATGTGTAGACAAATATTGCAATTAAAATTAAAAAAAATTCGGAAAAGTGCGAGGAGGACTCGCGCACCAAGGGTTTCATACAAATTCATCCTGTGAATAGAGAATTTCGTTGATTTTGTCTGTTGTGTGCTTATTAGCTGGGGAGGGGGGGGGGGGGGGTGATTGTAGCGGCAATTTTCTGCCACAGAGCACGTGGCTCGCGGTTGTTACGAGTCCGTGAAAGCGGCTAGCGATTACGCGGCCTTGGAAAAATCCTGGAGGATGCTTGACAGGGGAGCCTATGTCCGTGTATGCGCTCTTGGAGGAATTTATATGCCTGAGAAAAATTGATAAAAACAAAACTAAGAGTGACATGGAGGTGCGAGGTGGCACTAATGGACAGAAAAATATGTAAAGTTATCTAGACACGCCACAAAAATATATTCTGTTTAAAAGATATTGTGGTTTTAAAATTGTATATTCATGGAAGTTTAAAAGCTACTATCTCGGCAATGCTGTGTCCGATTAATATGGAAAAAGTGTCTACGGATGCGGCTAGTAGAGCTGCATCGAGCATTCGAAGGCGATTTAGCAGAATATGTACCATTTTTGAATGAGAGGTCGGAATATGGGATTCCACTGAGAGAAACCGTATTTTTTGTAATGAATAAATTTAAAGAGACGAAACTAGCGGCAGCATCCTAAAGTTTAAAGAGGTCGGTGAGTAATTAAGTATGTGATCCTAAAGCTGTTCCGTTTTTACCGATGGATTTACGAAACCCTAATGAAGCCACTGTAGGAAATTAAATATAAAATTAAGAACAAGCTGTGGAGAGAGAGATCTGCAACATTTCATCTTCAATAATAGATGTTAGTTGCAAGTTACGTGGTTTGGTCTTCTACAGGGTATTTCAGCTACACTATTACCCGAAAGTGGTTGGCTGCAAAACAATTCCTGTAACGTCTTTCAGGTTTGTGAGTTTAACATCACTGAAGGAGGGTTTACCACTGATATGTCTCTGTGACAGTATGTAGGCTAATGGTGTACATTATTTATTATTATGTAGTGTGTAATTACACAAACGTTTGCCGTACTTCACATGCCTTCGAGCTGAAGATATCTACTGCAACAGGAAAGGCAAATAGCATCAATAGCCTAAAGGATTTGCTGAAGTCGGAAGCGAAGCCTTATATCTCTGCCACCTGTCGATAACATCGATGGTTTGAGATCTGTGGCTCCGCCGAGGGCGTATCATTGCTAACCGGCCGTGAAACAAGCTACGGAATTGATATGTAACAGAAAGTGGAACGGAGCTATGGTCAGCGTAGTAGTGGCTCTATCCCCCCCTCTCTCCCTCCCCCCCCCCCCTCACCGCTCGTAAGCAATCCCCACTGTACCATCACGGACTTCGCAGTGTTCACCGACGTTATTAATATAGTAAAGTTGCGAAACCTCGTTCGAAGTAACACTGACTGGAATCCTCACTGATTCTGTTCCTAATGAATGGTGACACGAGTGTTGTTGCAAGAAGCTCTTGAAGAATGAGAGAGTTGAGGTTTACTTACTATCGCGACAGTGCACTAATCTTAGGAGACTTCCAGGCCAGAGTCAGTGTAACGTGCAACCGAATGGAAAAGAGAGAGATGGAATAAATCAAACGAGAAAGAGGTAAAAGATTGTCAGCTATTTGGAATGAAACAAGAAGTTTATTGTTCCCATTCACTGCTTCTTTACATCTAAGCGCTTTTCAAAGGTTCAAACTTCCATCATCAGGTGGATTTGAAAGTGTTAATACGACATATGTGACTCTGAGGCAGTCATAACACAACAAAAACCCATATTAAGATATAACAGGTCCACCTGATGGCGGAGGGTTAAATCTTTGACTCACGTTGTGGATATGAATAAACGCTGACTTATAACAGTCAACTTGACTTTTCATTCCATATTAGTAAAGGTCATGGTAAAGCTTAACCTAAAATGTTCGCACTTTATTATTTCGGAAGTAATCGTCATAACTCTTAATACACTTTTCCCACGGTGCGACCAGAGGATAGGTGCAACATGAAAAAATATTTGCAATTGCCCACAGAAACTTGATGTGTACACAGGCGTGCACTTCTTCGTCCGAAGAAATTCGACGGCCGCCACCGTCTCTCCTCACGGCATCAAATATTTGGGAATCGCATGGGGTGGGAGCGGAACTGTGTGGAGCAGTTGTCAGGGCTTCTCAGCGAACTTCAGCAGCGCAGTCGGATATCCTGGGCTTCTTTGTGTGTGTTTCTCACTGCTATTTACAAAAGGTATGCAGATCGGTGTTGGTTTTATGCAGAACATTACAGCAAATAACAGAATAATTATTTTTATTTTTAAAGGAAATCGTTGTCGACTTTCTCTTTGACAGTTACTTTCTGTATTTGTGCACGCTCGTAATTTCAGTTTTTCGGACAGTTTCAAGCTCAAAACCTTCGTGCTATTGCACACGTAATAATCGAAAACGCTGAAGGATAAATTTATTCGGCATCAAACTGACCAAATGCTTAACCTGAAGTTGTTGAGCATTTACATAAAATATGCTTAGCAGACAAAACCACTCGGAGATTCCTTGCCAAATTTTGTATAACACTGTCCCTTCATATAAAAGAAAATGAACAATGTTATATAGTTATCCACACAAAACGAATAATTTGTGTAAAAGAACTAAAAATAGTATTAATGAATAATCACCACTTAAAACATACTTCATAAATAAGGCAGAAAAGATCAGCTCTATTACAGGCACCAGGGTATGTTATTTATCCTAAATGTTACACGTTGCAGAAATAAAATCTGTTTAATAATTCAGGTAAACTTAGCATAAATGTTAACATTTATTGCTCGCACTGTACTGAACACTTGAAGCAGATAATAAAAACAATGACTTGCACATGTCTCACATCCAAGACAAAAGAAGCAAATGTCCACGATCTACATGAGACAGGTATGAGTGTTGCTTGTCAAGGCAAATATTCCTCTCCCAAATGTTCTCAACTGAATTCGTATGCTCCACTCACAGATCGCTGTGATGTGGCTGAAAAGCAGTATTACCGATAGAGATTGCCCATATGCTGAATTAGTTTCAGCAAGGTCAAGTTTTGTAAGGCTTCAGCAGTTTTACCATTCTGGGGTGGTTTCTTCGGAAAGGCTACAAAGTCGGGCAGGAACGCTAGCTCTGCAGTGACTTTAATTCTAACATCCTTTCTTTTGAAAATATTACCTTTGTATGTGTAACAACACAGTGACGCAAAGAAGTCTTCCTCTTACTGTTTGAAGACATGGTTTGAAGATAAAGGGGAGCGATGGCTTTTTACTTTGTACATTTACGTACAGTGGCAAAGTGTTTATGCTGAATAAAAAGCTTAAAAGTTTCCTCCAACGCTCACGAAATATTTACGAGAAAATATACCCCATTAAAGATTAACTTGTAAATAAAAGAGCATTTCCCCAAACAGCCCACTGAGACCGGTGGGTAATTAGCCATGGAAGAAGACGCGAAATTAGTTTAAACAAGTCTCTACTTAAAAATTCATTACTCTGTGCGGCAGTTGTGGGAGTCGGCAAAGTTAGTATTTGTTGCATCAGGCGTGCTTTACCTTGACCTGTAGGCTATAATATCGTTCTGCAATTATTAAGCTCCTGTATTTTTATTATTTACCATTTGAAGGCAGTATTAAATGTGCGGACGAAGAATTTAATTTTTTTTAGGTCAGGTAATTGTAGTGGCAGTTTGTATGTCACATAACACGCGGGTTTTAACATATACATTTTGTGTCCAACGTTCATTGAGAACATGTTAAAGTGATATTTCATTCATAATAATAATTACACAAAATATCTTAGAGATATCTGTGGACTCTGTAAAGTAGAATGTGTTCAACAAATATGGATATACTAATACAGGCCTTCAGTCTGAAATTTTGTTATGAAACTACATTTTGATATATGATGTGTACAGTGTGTACCATGAGGAATAGTCAGTATTCAGGCATTTGATAGGAACGATCATTCGAAGCAAAAAGCCTATAAACATGATCATTCTTTAAGAGGTAGGAGCACTTCTTGACCTTCAATTCTTTGAAACAAATGTCTTCTCTCGCAAGCTCATAGCTTTCCATATTTAAGGAGGATGTAGTACGGACCAAAATAAGATATAATTGTCTCTTGAATATGACCTCTAGGGTGCAGAGATTAAAAGCTATGAGCGCTTGTTTATCTTCGCTACAGCTAAACATATCTCGTCTACTATCAAGTGCTTGTAGCTCTAAGACATGCGTTTTAGAGCAGATGTTTAGCGGACAATTTTTTTCTTCTCCATACGAACTCCTCCCAATATATGAAAAGCTGTTTTAGTTACTCTTTCATTTGACATGTTATTTATAACAGTAAGTTTAATATAAGAAATATTATAAAGCGTAAAAACCCTGATATTCATTATAAACACCCTGTATACAGGGTGGTCCATTGATAGTGACCGGGCCAAATATTTCACGAAATAAGCATCAAACGAAAAAACTACAAAGAACGAAACTCGACTAACTTGAAGGGGGAAACCACATAGCGCGATGGTTGACCCGCTATATGGCGCTGCCATAGGTCAAACGGATATCAACTGAATTTTCTTAAAATAGGAACCCCCATTTTTTATTACATATTCGACTAGTACGTAAAGACATATGAATGTTTTAGCTGGACCACTTTTTTCGCTTTGTGATAGATGGCGCTGAAATAGTCATAACATACCGTTATGTAGATGGGAGTGACACCAACAGCAGTCGACCAATGGCGTAAACGCCCAGTAGATGACCCCTATGTCGGGTTGAAACCGGTTGGCGGTATAAAAATAATAAATGCGATTATGACTGTTTTTTTAATAATTGATGAATCATACTAATCGCTGCTTCATATCCACAACCATGTTGTCCAAAAAAATAGGCTGCATTCCTGCCATATGTTTCTGCAACATCGCGGAAGGAACATCTAGCTTCTAGTAGCCTAGTCACATGATCTAATTCAAACTCAGTGGGGGTATTCATAATGGCGTCTTTGTCGTCTTAAAAGCATTCCTGGCTGACATCAATCCACCATGTCCAATCTCAAAGGGGGATACGCTCACACCTGTGCATTGCATTCTCATGGTGGCGCTACTATACCAACTGTTATGCGACTGCGCGAATTTTAACTGATGTCGTCATCCGAATGTACAAACGCGCCTACACACTGTCGTCCATGTCGCCCAATTCATTCTTGGTGTTGCGACTTTTTCCCATGTCAGTACACACAGTTTTCTAACATTTTCTGTGACAACCAGTTTGAAGAGAGCGCAGTGACGTAATTTGAATCATTTATGCATTATGTGTGGTTTTTCTGTATTGTTGTTTGCATGTAACTTAAGAATATTGTTTTATTTATTTTATATGAGCACACAAGCAGAACTACGTGTGTGTATGAGTGTGTGTGTGTGTGTGTGTGTGTGTGTGTGTGCTCTGAAGAAACCAATTTTGCACAAGTCACTGATTTTATTTTTAGATAATCCACCATGAAGACCGTATTCTCTTAGAAATTCGGAACTATTGGTCTAGTAAACCTTCATATGACAAAATACGGAATCATAGTAGCAAGAGGTAACATGATGGAAGGTATCAGATTCGAAAATTTGGTCACTGTAACCTCTTTCGATAACTAAAATCCGTATTCCTTCACTCGGGATTTTTCACATCTTATAACTGATGAATGTGCATCTGAGTGAAACACATTATTAAGTACCAGTTTTGTGCAGGAGGACTGGCGTAATTTGCATCTCTTGTGGTTTGGTAGCTTTTCATGACAATCTTTCATGGGAGATCTTTAATCTACAAGACGGCCAGAAACTCCTGAGCTAGAGAGACGGAGAAAGATAGATAGTTAGAGAGAGATATACATAGAGAGAGGGAGAGAGAGAGAGAGAGAGAGAGAGAGAGAGAGAGAGAGAGAGAGAGAGAGAGAGAGAGAGAGAGAGAGGTAGAGATATGGAAAGTGATCAGGAGAGAGAGAGAGAGAGAGACGGAGAGTGAGAGTGGGAAAGAGAGATTTGTAAATAGAGAGAAAAAGAGACTTCCGACAAGACTATGCACTTCTCAGATCCACATTATAGTTCTATGACACAACGTTTAAAAGAGGTGCATTGCTCATTAAAAGGGATAGCGATTGGCAGGCAGCTTTCAACACATAACTTGGATTTCCCTCACGACTGCCCTATTAGTGTGACTTTTCCTTACCTAGAAGGGAGGATTGGGGTTGAATTTCGTACGGATAACCACATACAAGAGTCGTCGGCGCATCCGAAAGGATTAGGACCTGGCGCAAAGATCGTCTGTCTGACTGAATAAAAAATATCCACCACGATCAAACAAAAACTACTCGTTGAATTACAATTAATTTTACCTTTTTAAGAGGAGCATATTCAATAGGATTTTTGCAATGCTAGCATTTCCTTGATACTTCTATAAGTGGCGTTAACATTTTTCATTGAAAGTCGGAGTAAAAGCACAACAATTTATTATAAAACAAAATTACACTTGTAAAAATGACGTATAATTATTGAGTATACATATTTTGTTACCTATGGGTGTTAATATAAGACTGCGGGTGGGGGGGGGGGGGGGCATAGGGGGATATGGCTTAAATACAGCAGTCACCCACAACATTAGCTTTCGAAATGGACAAGGAAAGGTGGGATCAGATCATTCAGAAAAGGATTTACTCTTATAAATAATTAGTGAAACGTAAGGTACGGGACCCATTAGCTAATAAGTAAATGTATTGAAAAGGCAAACTATGAACTACATGTAGAAGCACTTTATTAAAGCGGCCTCCCGTCCATAAACGATTAAAATTCATAAAATACATTCTGCAACACCATGATTTACGAATACGAATAACAAGACGTGCGGACCATGATACTTCTGGTTCAATTTAGATATTGTGTGCAGAACAACTCGCCACATGTTCACACGTGGGCGACAAAGAAGGGAAAACCTAACACAGAAAAGGCCGTTATGAAATGTTCGCTAATATTATTAGTATTGGGGAAGGAAACACATTCGTTGAACGCGAGTTAGTTACAGGGGTGGTTGAATTATACCGAATGTGGTGACTGAGAGTCCCACGTATATTTCGCATACTGCAACCGACCAGGCGCTGGTGCCAAGTCCAAGAACAAAACTGCAACATGAGGAAGCTGGACCTCGCCACCGACTCCCCACGATTGATAACCGCCTATCTGCCGTTGCTCCATCGGAGCCGCGCCTTGTGGGGGTGGGAATTGGCGCACTTTTAGCCGGCCAATCAGAGGACACGGATCTGTCGCTGAGCTATCTGCCTTTCAAACAGTGGATACAATTTAGTCAGGGAGTCGTCAGGGAGGCCTCTTTACAGAGCCAAACGTGCAGGAGAAACTGAGTTTTGGGTTGGTATTACTACTTAGAATAATAAGAAGAAAGACTACTTTGGCTTCTCCAAGTCGTTCAAACTATCGGCCCATGCTTCCACGCAAAAGGTCAGCGCGGGAAAAGGAAAGCCAGCATGGATAGCTGAAGGACACTGCTGAATATGGAAATAAAAGTACCTTGCTCCATTACTCTCTCCACTTTCAATATGCTGTCATACTGAAAAAATCAGCAGTATAGCAGACGTGCTATTGCCGTACTATTAATGACAATAATATGACTACATCATCGCAAATCGTAAATAAATGAAAGAAGTGTAAGATAGATGCACGTCTTTCACGGTCCCTACAGGCACATGCTGCAGCCTCGCTGCTGGGACATTGCTGCGCGCTGCTAGCGCATCACACCTCGCGGCTAGCCTGAGCTTTGATCCGTTGCAACCTTGCTGCCCGATGGGAATAATTAGTTCACGTTTGAAATAGACCGCTAGCAGAGTCAAACGTAGCACTGCTTGAGTAATCTTCGAGCAGCCAGTCACTTCTCAAGATCAGATCGTGCATTGATGGTCGCAGTGTGAAACACAGACCTTCTTGGTGTCGTCACCTGCCGTGTACCGTAGCGAGTATCTGGACGAGCAGCGATGGTGCAAGTTAAGTTGGCCGGTAAGACACAGTGGGTTTGATTCATCATCGCTTACGAACAGCGAGCAGGCAACATAAACGCACTGTAAGGTACTTGCCAACTGTCAAGGAGCACACAGAAGACCACCAGCGGGGAAAGAAAACAAAATGCATACTATTGTGGTTAAAGTAATATTATCCTGTATGATTACAAAGGTTTTCAATGAACCGAATTGCCGACGAGTGTTACTATTTAACAAAAACACAGAAATACTACAATGTACAGAAATTTTGTTCCTACCATTCCTCGACGTCTATTGTTATTGTATAACAAATAACAATGGCGATATTCCACTGTCGGTAAACGATTTGGCGACGTTGGCATCAGTTAGTGGTTCTCCCTAGCAATAAGTAAATAAATAAAAACTGTTACCCCCTTAAAGCGAACAGTGGTGGCTTTGCCGCGATGTACAGTAATTGTTACAAGGCGGCTATACGCCCCTCCACCACTGATGAAAGACACGGGAGTGATGGAATCAGCACAGGAAGATGAGTGAACGTGGAGACTTGGCAGAATAGTGGAAAGGAGCTCTAGTGATAGGCCGTGACCACACCATAAATGAAGTTGCTCTACCTGTTTGTGAATTAACGCTGATTGTCCAAAGTGTCTACAAATTGTACCACTCGCCTCCACGTAATAGAATGTGAAGTACAGGGGTCGTAAATAGCTCCTAAACGACAGGGACAGAAGACGAGTTTCGCTCGTTGTCATTCGGTACCCCATCCGCCAATATAAATGTTGCTGTCAATGAAGAAGCGTCTATTTCAGCCATTTTCGGCATAATACTGCGTTTGTATATGCATATCCTGCGAAGCCCCAACGATCTAAATACCTTCAGAGGTCCAAACGACGGAGAAACGGGCCAGTAGCAGACTCGAGGCGTTTATTGTCATTAAACCAGCAGTGAGTGGACCTTAAGTTTGTGATGTTGGAGAGTGCTTTTCAACCACTATTTGGAAGCTTATTTAACACTTTCTCGGTCTATGTATTGATCTCAGTGAGTGTGTTCTCTTGAACATTCCCATCTCTCAAGGTGGCTGCAAGTGTGTTCGCAGGGCCAGATGAATACCTTCATTGTTTGACAAATACTTAAGTATCTTGTCACACCACGACTGTCATTCTAGGTCACCCGTTCTGCATCCCGTAGAAAAAGCCTTGGAGCATTTGTAACAGTGTGTCAAATGTAACAGACAGTATCGTCACACTGGCTCCTTGAGGTCTAACCATGAATGTATACCAGTTGTACAAGTATGAAACCGGGATGTGGTTGCAATAATTACACTTTTGTTGTTTGAAACTGATCAACAATATTTTATTCAAAACTCTTTCCATTGCTACACAAAAAAGTTCTTCTTTTTCAGCGAACCAGTCAGCAAGCCATTTTTGTACATTTTCATACAAATTGAAGTGTTGTTCAGCGACAGCGCGTCCCATTGGCACAAATAGATGATAAGCGTCTGAGCCGAGTCTGGAGAGTAAGCCGCATGCCCTAGTATTTCCCAACTGAACGCCTCGATCGTTTTCATGACCCGTTTTGCTGTGTGTGATGGCGCGTTATCATGTATCAATTGGACTTTGTGTTTCCTTTTTCCATATACAGGTGGTTTTTCACCTAATTCTCCATATAAATCAATCATTTCCTGTTGGTAGCGACAAGTATTAACGGTTTCATCAGGTTTTAGCACCTCTTAATCATATGACACCCTTCTGATCCAACCAAGCACAGAGAATTGACTTCTTTCCAAAGCGATTCGGTCTTGCAGTGGATGTCGATGGTTTGCCTGGATTCACCCATGATTTACAGCGCTTAGGATTCTCAGGGTATATCCATTTTTCATCACCTGTCACTATTCGATGGAGAAACTATTTTCTTTTTTATAAGGCGAGCATCATCTCATAAGTGGTCTTTCGACTTGCCTGCTGTCTTTCATTCAGTTCATGCGAAACCCGTTTTTTCACTTTCTGTACCTTTTCCATAGATTTCAACCGAAGAGAAACGGCTTTCTGCGTCAGATTGAGTTATTCCGCGAGTTCCTGTTGAGTTTGAGTATCACCTTCATCCAATAAGGCCTGCAATTAGCTGTCTTCGAACTTTCTCCGTGGTTTCACACGCTCGTCTCTTCTCACGTCAAAATCATTTTTGAATTTCTCGAACCACTCGAAATGCTGTGTTCTCCCAAGAGCATGTTCGCTGAAAGCTTCGACGAGCATTCGATGTGATTCCGCAGCAGTTTTCTTCAGATAATAATAGAAAACTAATGCTGTCCGCTAGTTCGTCCGGATGAAACTCGACATGTGTACGGATTTCAAACAGGTACCGATGTATAGCCTTAGTTTACTGTGTGTTGACATTAGTCGTATGCCGTTACAGGAAGCAAATGGAGCTGCAGACGTGGTTTCACAGGCCTTAGACTGACCGTTAGCACTATCTATAGGGAAATTCCGGTTTCATACCTGTACACCTGGTATACCATTTATGTATATGGAGAAACTGACTTGTACCGGGTGGTTACACTTTGAGTGAAGCTACTCACGGGGATCTAGTATGGACTCTAATTTTACTAGGGCAGTGAGACGTGATAGATATGCAAATGCGTTAGTGCGGAACCAATTTATGCTGGAAAAATATAATTCCACTTGTAGGCAGCACGTTGCAAATCTCGCGTTACACATTGTTCGTGCGAAGGTATAACATCCACGCTGTCATATAACAAGCCATTACGTGTGTGAGCTATTGAGAAGAGAGATTGTGCACCTTTAGTTAATTCATTTTATGTGAACGGCAGCAATTACAGTGCTGCATTGAGAGAGTGTCGGCGACTGAAAAGTCTGAGAAGAGGTTCAATGCATTAAGTGATTTAAAGAAGATGATAATGAAATTAAAAAAAAAAAAACACGCATGAGTTTGGTGTAGCCTCTCGAAGATGAAGGCGTGGTGCCGGGTGGAACCTACGGACGACGTTCCTGTTTCTGTGACTGACCATGTAGCACATGCTCCATGTAGCACATGCTGCATGTAGTGCTACTTCTCGTGAAGTCTCACGAGAATTGTCAACACATGGTCAGTTGCACGGGAGGTTTAGCAGTCTGTATTAACGTACAAGATCTAGTCGATTCAGCAAATGAAACTTCGTTACCCGCAGCAGTGTTCTGAATCTGCTCTTCAGTTTCTGGCTCGGATAGGAGTTGATGACATACGGGCAGTATTCTATGGAATAACGAGATGTGATTTACACTGCAGGGTGCAGTGAATACACAAGCTGCCGATTTTTTTGGTACTGTCAATGTGCGTGTTGTGCACGATCAGCCATTGCACCCGAAGTATGTGACTGTGTGATGTGGACTCATCAGCAAAAATTATTCTCAGAACGTTCTTCTTCGAAGAGAACACACCCAGACGGTCTGTTATATGCATTGTGACGTCTGCACTTTACCCAGACCTTCTTGTACAGGATGAGCTTTCTCCTTTCCAAGAGCGCATGCAAGATGCTGCAACACCTCATTTCGCTCGCCCAGTGAAATACCTGTTCAATGCAACCTTCCACGAACGTGTTATGTCCAGAAGTTTTCCAGATGCATGACTTGCAAGATCGCCTGATAGGAATCCACATGACTTATGGTTCTGAGAACTTCTAAAAGAAATGGTTCACAAAGGACATGTTTAGCCTCTACCAGATGCGAGCCCGAGTTTACAGGAACACATTGCTCAGATTCTGCTGGAAATTCTGTGAACAACTGTTAACTATGTCGTTTTATGCAGGAAGTACCTCCTCGACGTTTACGTTGCCCATACTGTACAAATTATGTAAGCGACGATTAATAATAAAATTCACATTAGGCCTATTCCACCTGTTAGACTTTTTCTGAGCACGTCCCGTTTCTACCCCATTACATATGGAATAGCTACACGGTTTCCTTACATTCGTAGCGCCAGATTTGCATCGTAAATCTTTTCCGCATTAGCGCATTGGAATATTTGCGAAGTTCCCCTGCTATACGACAATCCTAGCCCACACTGTACCTCTGTGAGCACCTGTACTTCAGTTATAAACAACCAGTATATGGATTCTTTTGCGGTGAACATTGTTGTGGCATCGTCGTAGAACATTTCCAGATTTGCTAGTCTTGAAGTCACTTTGGTTAATAAAATCAGTAGAAAACGATCTTTACAGCAGAATACTGAGTACCAAATTGTCGAGATCTGAAGGAAATGTATGATCACCAATTGCGTAGGAGCAGTATCACGACTTTTCAGATGATGCATTGACTAATGTGATTTTGTTGAAGGCACATTTCAGATCAAATGTTAAAGGTTGTGGTAAGACACTGCAGTAGCTAGGAATGCGTAGGGTGCAACCCATACAAGAGGAGAGTGGTGCTTTCTTTATCTAGGCACTTTGCGCTGGGGAGCTGTCATGTCTGGCCACAGACTATTCAGTTTTCCATAATTATCGGGGCGCATGAAAAGGGCTCTTACGCTTTGGCGGTGGTAGAGGGGGGGGGGGGGGGGGGGGAAGCCGTCAGTATCAGAGGAGGCTGCTATCGATCTGGTTCGAAACGCCGCCGCCTATAGAATACACGCGCGTCCTTAATAAATTCTTGACGAGCCGCAGCGGTGGCCTCAATAAAGCCGAACGAAAGCGGGGCTCCCTTCCTATTAGGGAACAACCGGGGATAAGAAAAGGGACCGCACGCGAGCGGTGGTCCGCCTCCTCGAATTAATTAGCTGTGTCCGGTTAATTTGAGCCCTATTGTTCTCGAGTCATCAGTGGAGTTAATCCTATTATCGCGCAAAATCGCACGCTTTCTGCTAATCATTAATTGAGTGGCAGTCGCTATTAATTGGACGCTTCATTAGTTGGGGTACGTCATCGATACTTCCGGGGTAGATACGTGTAGGCAGCCTCAGATGTCTTTAATTATTTTATCATCTTCTTGACTGTGTTAAAAACTACACAAACGTCTTCAGTTATCCCTGTAACACGACAGTTTAGAAGATCCAGCAGGCAGATATACTATATGTCAAAAATAGACTAAACGAAGGTATTGACAGGTCATAACGTTCGTTTCCGGCTTTGGCGTCTAGGGAATCGCCGAAGACCACTCACGTCGGCCGATTATGATGCCGGGTAATTTACTAAATTGCAGACCGGTTATGGCTAGCAGGAAATAGTCTTTTTCGAGATAGTTTCTAAATGTATCGACTGATTCCATCGTCTGTATGAACAGTCATTGCCCGAACAGACTGATTTCCTTGTTACCAACATTCTAGTGATCGAGCTATAACTGTGATTGTTTTTGTTTGGAAAACAATGTAAATCATCCGTGTCGTTCCAAGAAGTTCTTTAAGAGGGTAGGATGGAAAACGGGCTGACTTGCAGCAGGAGAGTCACTACTGGTCATTTTAATTCCCACTGTCTAAACGTTTCAAACAAATTCATAAAAATTTGCCAGCATGACCAGGAAGGGTTCAGGATTCACTCTCATAGCAGTGGAAGTTCAAAAACATAAAAAATAATATTTTTCATTTACTATAGGCTGCATTTACTGATGTAGCCACACTTTTCTTCATTAGTAAGAGAGATTCTTCTATGAATTTTGCACTCTAGAATTTTCCAAAGCAATTAAAAACATTGGTAAAAGTTGAGATAATAAACTATAAAATTTGAGTTTCACCTGAACATGAAGTTTAAAATTTAACAGCTCATTCACTTTTTCATAAATTAAATAAATACTAGAGTCTCATATTCTTGTAAGAATGGTTTGTCTGCTGTACAAAATTCATGGAAGAACCTCTCTTAATAATGAAGAAAAGTCTAACTATAGCAACAACTGAGGCCAAAGGTCAGTGTGAAAAAATGATCAAATTTCACACGTAAAAAAATACTACCATGAGTGCGAATCTTGAATCCTTTCTGGTCATGCTGACAAAGTCTTATGAATTTGTTTGTAAAAGTATGGACAGTGAAAATTAAAATGTCCTGTGATGCCTCTCCCACTCCAAGTCGGCCAATTGACGTCATACCCCACTTAAACACAATGCCAACGGATGGAAGGGTCTAATATGTCTTTAACAGCATGTTTCAGTTCAGAGTCTTTAGAATTTATTGCGAAAATTACTCTGATTTTGTGAGCAGATGCAGAAATTTTAAACGTCCTTATATTAGTGCCCGAATATATTCACTTCCAGAAGCAAATGAAACACCAGTCAGATTCCACTATCATAGATCCTAACTTGTCTAGTGCACGGAACAGATTTCTGCTGCCAATGTAGTTATATCCTTTTTAGGGGAGTGAATCTGTCACTAGGAAAAATCGTAAAACATCATTTATAATACTGCCTACTGACCAAACTATTCATTTAAATAATCACAAAAATTCGCGCTCACGATTTGATACCTCCGTCATGTTCCAACAGCCAATTTCCTGCAGATAACCTGTAAAAACTTAGAAACATTACATCGGTAATCGTGTGCCGAATTTTTTATGAATAAACCACCATGAGAACTTTTTCTACCAGTAGTTTTATTACACAATATGGATTTCACCAGGTGTCAGGTGCGACGTGTTACTTGGGGTTTTATTCTCAAATTACAATGATAAATTAGTTGTCGATAATCTGTCTCTTAATTGATGACTTAACCTTACTTAGAAATGTGGTATCTAATAAAAAATGGCTATGACGTTTCTTAGGAAATCTGACACTTACATGCTTTTCCGTAATTATATTTATTTCAATTAGTCACTCAACAAAAGCACAATCACCAACACTGATTAAAGAAAACACAAGATAATTGTGACCTGAAAGATCTCGGGCGTCCTGCTGTTCGCCCTTTAAAGAACTTTTGTGACGCCACACACAACTTACTCCTGGCAATAAGTATGTGGCCTCTAATCGACATCACGACACATTATTAAGCAAGTTATTAACAAAGTCCAGAAGCATGGCTCCATTCGGTCATACAACATGGTAAAATTTTACATGTAATTACAAATATATATTAAAATGTAAATTCTGACTACCCATACCCTGACGAAATCAGCTAGGGAGCAGGCAAAGACATGCTGCCTTCGTTCTGTCAAGGGTTTACAGTATTGTCAAATTTACGTATCAACATTTATTAAACTCATTTGTAATTCTTCATTCAGATGTAAGGTTTGTGAAGCAGCCTATTCCGCTGTTCACCGATGTTATTGCATTTCATATGACTTATCATATGATCAAATAGCTTCTCTCCTTTAATTGTCACTAATTATGTAATCTATCGTCGTTAAAAACAATATGCACACCACTTATAAGTATCATAGACTCATAGTTTAAGTTGCAATGGTCTCAGAGCCATGATTTTTGAAAAGGGCTTTGCTCCTTCTTATCTTGAAGGGTCTGTGCACAGTTAAGCGATAGGGCTACTCTCATCAGAATCGACGGCAAACGAACACTGATAATAACAGTTCAATCGTAGATATCGGCGTCGCAAGCAGCAGATGAAGAGATAGAGAAAGCATAGAAGAATATTGAGAAGGTAATTCAGTACGTAAGGGGAGACCAAAATCTAAAAGTCACGGGCGACTGGAATTCAAATATAGTGGAAGGAGCAGATGAACAAGTTAAAGGAAAATATGGGCTTGGGACAAGGAGAGAGAGACTAATTGAGTTCTACAATAAGATTCAGCTAGTAATAGCGAATATCTGTTCAGGAATCAGAAGAGGAGGGGTATAGTTGGGAGAGACAGGCAGATAACCGTAAGATTTCTGTTAGATTACATTTTAATCTGGTAGTGATTTCAAAATCAGATACTGGATTGTAAGGCATTCCCAGGAGCAGATATACAGCGGTCAGATGACAACCGACCCATTAGCAATACAAACCCGTTCAGGCGATATCAGACTCACCTGACGCGGAATGATTGCTAGAGAGATACACGCACAGTCAATGCAGTATCAGTGAGTAGAATAGGGAAGGCGTGCGATCTACCTGAGTCTTTGACCGAGGGCAGACAGTAATGGCCCGAAGCCTCCGCATTAGCATATAGGATACTGCACGACTTGTCGGGTGTTCGAGGAGTGCTGTGGTGCGTGTCTTTATCACGTGGCGAAAACAAGCTGAAATCACGTCCAGACGTCGTGCGTTTCGGTGGCCATCCCTCATCACAGATGTCGGATGTCGTAGGGTGGATAGACTGGTAAAGCAAGGAGGATGGCGAACTGAAGCCTAACTAACAACAGACTTCAATGCAGCTAACCTGAGACACAAAGACAAGCTGGCGGCGGCTCCATTTTGCTCTGCAGAACATTCACATGCGTATCCAATGGTCCAGTGAAGCTCACGCAAGGCACCATGACGGACAAGGAATATCGTACATCGGTTGCAGGCATGTATACTCTTTCATGGCGATCGCGTTTCCTAATGTCATTGGCATTTTTCAACAAGACAATGCGCCATGTCGCAAGGCCAGGTAAGTGAGGAAGTAGTTCGAGGCACTCAGTGGCGAGTTCAAATTAATGTGCTGGCCCACAACTAGCCTAATCTGAACGTTAACGAACGCATCTGGGATGTGATTGAACGTTGCGTTAGAGCCCATAGCACCACACCCCGGAATTTAAGGGAATTAGATGGCTTGTATGTCTAGATGTTGTGACAACTCCCTCCAGCGATCTACTAAGGCCCCATTGCATCCATGCCACGACATGTCGCCGCTGTTACCAATGCCAAAGGTGGACATACAGGCTATCAGGTAGGTGGTCATAATGTTCTGATTACTCAATGTAGACTCGAATCGCAATTAAGTAATGATGAATAAGAGGTTGAAGTTTAAGAGATTAGTCAGGAAGAGTGAGAGCGCAAAGACGTAGGATACGGAAATAGTGAGGAATGAGGAGGTAAACTTGAAGTTCTCTGATGCTATGGCCACTGTGATAATAGATAACTGAGTAGGAAATTCAGTTGAAGAACAATGGGCAACTCCAAAACGCTAGAAAAACGTAGGTACAAGGAAGAAACCATGAAACCGTAGGTACGAAAAAGTACTTCACGACAAAAGAAAAAAGTGTGGTAAATAAACGTTCTGGGAAATTCAGGAACACAGAAATACAGATCACTTTGAAATTAAATAAATAGGACGTACAGGAAAGCCACGGCGAAATGATTGCATGAAAAACGGGAAGAAATCGGGAAAGAAACTTGTTTACTAGTGTCAAGCTCGATGGGGAGATCTTTGGTGACTTCTCAGGAGAATAAGAACTTCACAGCCGACGTCGTTGGAAAAAAACTGTATTGTAGATAGTCTGTTTCAGTAAAACTAAGCTACCATCTTCAAGTCTTCATATTGTGTGAACATGGAAATTTCGTGAATAAGTTTAGGTGTAGCTGGAGCACGATGCTATGAAGATGTGAAGTAGGTAACTTTATGTTACAGAAACTAGTTATCTACAGTAAAGCTTTTTATATCGACCTTTGGTAAGCCGTATTCTTCTCCTGCGAAGAAGAAATGGTTGTCAGTAGAACTGATTCAACATAATTAAAAAATCCGAACACCTTCGTTGACAATAAAAGGGAGAACGGTAACGTTAAGAGAGCTTTGGGAATTCCACTGTCAAATGCTGAGGGAAGAACTGACAGTGGAAAGAGAACACTGAAGGCATTATGAGGGGGACGACGTGTCTGATGAAGTGATAGAAGAAGAAACAGAAGTCAATAGTGAAGAGTATCAGAATCAGAATTTGTAAGAGCATCGGAATGCGAAAGATAAAGTAACCAGAAATGACAGATAACATCCCATTTCTAAAATAATAGCGAGAAGTGGGAACATGACTGCTATTCGCTTCGAAGTGTAAAATGTGTGAGACTGACGACATAGTATCAGACTTTGGTAAAAACATTATCCACACGATTCCGAAGATTGCAAGAGCCGACAAGTGCGAGAATTATCGCACTGTCGGCTCATGAATCCATGTTGCTATCAGGAATAATAAAGAGAAGAATTGAAAAGAAAATTGGGAATCTGTTCTATGACGATCGGCTTTAGGAAAAGTCAAGGCAGCAGAGAGTAGGTATGACATTGTGATTGATACAGGGCCTCACCTCATGAACCGTGGGCCCTGCAGTTGGTGGGGAGGCTTGCGTGCCTCAGAGATACAGATAGCCGTACCGTAGGTGCAACCACAACGGAGGTGTATCTGTTGAGAGACCAGACCAACGTGTCGTTCCTGAAGAGGGGCAGCAGCTTTTTCAGTAGTTGCACTGGCAACAGTCTGGATGATTGATTGATCTGGCCTTGTAACACTAACCAAAATGGCCTTGCTGTGCTGGTATTGCGAACGGCTGAAAGCAAGGGGAAACTACAGCCGTAATTTTTCCCGAGGACATGCAGCTTTACTGTATGGTTAAATGATAATGGCGTCCTCTTGGGTAAAATATTCCGGAGGTGAAATAGTCCACCATTCGGATCTCCGGGCGGGGACTACTCAAGAGGACGTAGTTATCAGGAGAAAGTAAACAGGATTTCTACGGATCGGAGCATGGAATGTCAGATCCCTTAATCGGGCAGATAGGTTAGAAAATTTAAAAAGGGAAATGGATAGGTTAAAGTTACATATAGAGGGAAATAGTGAAGTTCGGTGGCAGGAGGCACAAGACTTCTGGTCAGGTGAATACAGGATTGTAAATACAAAATCAAATAGGGGTAATGCAGGAGTAGGTTTAATAATGAATAAAAAATAAGAGTGCGGGTAAGTTACTAAAAACAGCATAGTGAACGTATTATAGTGGCCAGTACTACAGTAGTACAAGTTTATATGCCAACTAGCTCTGCAGATGACGAAGCAATTGAAGAAATGTACGATGCGGTAAAATAAATTATTTAGGTTAGCGAAGGGATACGAAAATTTAATAGTCATAGGTGACTGGAATTAGACAGTAGGGAAAAGGAGAGAAGGAAACATAGTAGATGAATATGGATTGGGTTTAAGAAATGAAAGAGGAAGCTGTCTGGTAGAATTTTGCACAGAGCATAACTTAATCATAGCTAATACTTGGTTCAAGAAATCATAAAAGAAGGTTGTATACTTGGAAGAATCCTGGAGATACTAAAAAGTACCAGATAGATTATATAATGGTAAGATAGAGATTTAGGAACCAGATTTTAAATTGTAAGACATTTCCAGGAGCAGATGTGGACTCTGACCACAATCTATTGGTTATGACCTGTAGATTAAAACTGAAGAAATTGCAAAACGGTGAGAAATTAAGGAGATGGGACCTGGATAAACTGAGTAATCCAGACGTTGTACAGAGTTTCAGGGACAGCTTAAGGGAACAATTGACAGGAATGGGGGAAAGAAATAAAGTAGAAGACGAATGGGTAGCTCTGTGGGAGGAGGTAGGGTAGGCAGAGGATCAAGTAGGTAAAAAGACGAGGGCTAGTAGAAATCCTTGGGTAACAGAAGAAATATTGAATTTAACTGATGAAAGGAGAAAATATAAAAATGCAGTGAATTAAGCTGGGAAAAGGAATACAAACGTCTCAAAAATGAGATCGACAGGAAGTGCAAAATGGCTAAGCAGGCCTGGCTAAAGGACAAATGTAAGGATGTAGAGGCTTATCTCACAAGGTGTAAGACAGACACAGCCTACAGGAAAATTAAAGATACCTTTAAAGAAAAGTAAGCCTATATGAATATCAAGAGCTCAGATGGAAATCCAGTTCTAAGCAAAGAGGGGAAAGCAGAAAGGCGGAAGTGGTATGTAGAAGGTCTATACAAGGGTGATGTACTTGAGGACAATATTATGGAAATGGAAGAGGATGTAGATGAAGATGAAATGGGGGATACGATACTGCGTGAAGAGTTTGACAGAGCACTGAAAGACCTGAGTCGAAACAAGGCCTCGGGAGTAGACAACATTCCATTAGAACTACTGACGGCGTTGGGAGAGCCAGCCCTGACAAAACTCTACCATCCGGTGAGCAAGATGTACGAGACAGGCGAAATACCCTCAGACTTCACGATGAATATAATAATTCCTATCCCAAAGAAAGCAGTTGTTAACATATGTGAAAATTACCGAACTATCAGTTCACAGCTGCAAAATACTAACGCGAATTACTTACAGACGAATGGAAAAACTGGTAGAAGCCGATCTCGGGGAAGATCAGCAAACAGTAAAGGAAACAAAAGCAAAATTCGGAGTAGGTATTAAAATCCAGGAAGAAGAAATAAAAACTTTGATGTTCGCCGATGACATTGTAATTCTGTCAGATACAGTAAAGGACTAGGAAGAGCAGGTGAACGGAATGGACAGTGTCTTGAAAGGAGGATATAAGATGTAAATCAACAAAAGCAAAACGAGGATAATGGAATGTAGTCGAATTAAGTCTGGTGACGCTGAAGGAATTAGTTTAGGAAATGAGACACTTAAAGTAGTAAAGGAGTTTTGCTATTTGGTGAGCAAATTAACTGATGATGGTCGAAGTAGAGAGAATATTAAATGTTTACTAGCAACGGCAAGGAAAGAGTTTCTGAAATTTGTTAACATCGAGTATAGATTTACGTGTCAGGAAGTCGTTTCTGAGAGTATTTGTATGGAGTCTAGCCATGTATGGAAGTGAAACATGGACTATAAGTAGTTTAGACAAGAAGAGAATAGAAGCTTTCGAAATGTGGTGCTACAGAAGAATGCTGAAGATTAGATGGGTAGATCACGTAACTAATGAGGAAGTATTGAATAGGATTGGGGAGAAGAGAAGTTTGTGGCACAGCTTGACTAGAAGAAGGGATCGGTTGGTAGGACATATCCTGGGGCATCAAGGGATCACAAATTTAGCATTGGAGGGCAGCGTGGAGAGTAAAAATCGTAGAGAGAGACCAAGAGATGAATACACTAAGCAGATTCAGAAGGATGTAGGTTGCAGTAGGTACTGAGAGATGAAAGAGCTTGCACAGGATATATTAGTATGGAGAGCTGCATCAAACCAGTCTCAGGACTGAAGACCACAACAACAAAAGAAGACACAACTGAACAAATATCAAGATACCTTCATAGGATTTGTCGACCTGGAAAAAGCGTTCGACACCGTCAAATTGTGGAAGATGTTCGAAATTCTGAGAAAATGAGGCTAAGCTATAGAGACAGACGCTTAATACACAGTATGTACAAGAGCCAAGAGGAAACAACTAGAGTGAAAGACCAAGAACGAAATGCTCGGATCAAAAAGAATGTAAGACAGGAATGAAGTAGTTAGCCACTACTGTTCAAACTGTATATCGAAGACGCAATGGTGGAAATAAAGGAAATGTTCAAGAGGGGTGTTAAAATTTTAGGTTAAAGGATATAAATGATAAGATTTACACATGACATTACTAGCCTCAGTGATTGAAAAATTACAGGGTGTGTTGAATGGAATGAATAGTCTATTCAGTACAAAACATAAATTGAGAGTAAATCGAAGAAAGACTAAAGTAATGAGAAGTATCAGCAATGAGAACAACGAGAAACGTAACATCAGAATTGTTGATCACGAAGTAGATGAAATTAAGGATACCTGCTACGTAGGCAGCAAAATCTCCCATGACGGGCAGGACGAGCAGGATGTGAAAAGCAGACTAGCACAGGGAAAATGGCATTTCTGGCCAAGTATCAAACATGTGCCTTAATTTGAGTAAGAAATATCTGACAAAGTATGTTTGGAGCACAGCAGATGTACATCTTAAAGTACATGTCCAAGTTTTCTTTGCCTGCTTTTGGATGGATTAAGAACCGAAATATAGATTGTGCGGAATAATAATACAGTAGTATACAGTCAAATGATGGTATATTCTTCCAAAAAGACTGTGGCGCAGCATTATCGAAAACGTTTTACAGATACTGGAATACATACATCAAATAATGGTGGACGTACGTTGCAAGTACTATGCCTAGCGTAAGCCAGTTGTCAGTACTTTCACCGGTTTCTCAAAATGTCTCAGTGTGACAGCTGAGCACGACATTCCGTAAACAAGAATTACCAAATCAGTCCTCATTTCATATTCACTATGTTTCCACATCATAATTCCAGACGTTGTATATGTATGAGTCTCGAGAACCATCTTAATCAAAGTCCGTGGCATCATGTGAGCCAATGTGACTTGGTCATGGAACGAGTTCTCAAGTTCTTCTTTCAAAATTCGTAACCCAACATCAGACCTTTTCGTGACAGGAATATGCATTTCATCTCATCCAACAAAACAAATAAAGCATCTATTAAGACGAATTACGCCTGAAGATAGACCCACAGGGTCCGAAGTGCGTCGTATACTGAATAAAAAAAAAAAATTGTGACTGAAGCCATTTTTAATTCATGCCTCGAGTGTATTGAGTACAACCACGTTTAAGGCTGCAAAACATGGGTTTAAAAACTTATATTTTTGTTTCAATGCTTTGTGTGTATTTTCTCACACAAACATCTTCAAGTCTGTGAAAAGTTTGAGGCTTGAACAAACTGATACCTGTATTAGAATTAATTCTGAAGAAAATGACCACATAATCAAAACGGACTCAAAAACCAGGAAAAGGCAAGCTTCACCACTGTAGAAATTAGGTTTACTCGTAAATGGTGAAACTGGCAAAGCAGCCGTGCGCAGGACGAAAGGTAAAGAAATACTTTTGTGTTCATAAAATAATTTTGTATGTTAAATTTGTAATAAAACCTTTGTGTTTGTACACATTTTGTTACTTGGTGCATTGAACCAGGATTTACAGTATTCTTTAAGGCATTTGTAAACAGTGACGGATATCATACACGCTCGCCGTTCGTATTCGGAAGAGTTTGCCGTGTTTGTGCAGTTGATCTGCCACGAGCAGATCCTACGTGCTGCTTAGGAGGCGCTTTTAATTCGAGCATATCGTTTTCGAACAAAAGGTACAAGTTGTCGAGTTCGAGTGAGGAGGCCGATATAGGCCTATAGTTACGCATTTCTACCCGATGATCTTCCCTGAAAACGAAGAGGACTTGGATTTTTCTCCAATCGTTAAGTACATTTCATTGCCCCACAGACAAACTTCGGCTAGGAGGGGTGCAGAGTGAGAAATTTTTGTTCATCTTCTATTCCACGGCTGCTTATCTCATTATTTGACGTTTCTGCATACGTGCAATGTTGTAAACAGAAACTGCTGTACGAGGCGTCTCGAAATATTTCTTCGCTGCTCTTCGGGGCTCGGTTCGAAGCGGGACTCGTTACTGAAGACAATAAGATTCCAGACCGAGGCCAGGCCGTGTCTGGACACCACCAGGACATGCGCTGTAATCAAGTCGCTGTGAGCACTATGGGACTTAACATCTGAGGTCATCAGTCCCCTAGACTAACCTAAGGACGTCACACACAGGATTCGAACTTGCGACTGTAGCAGCAGCGTGATTCCGGACTGAAGCGCCTAGAAACGTTCGGCCACAACGGCCGGCTGTGCGCTGTAATATCAGCTTCACTGCCGCCCACCAAACGGCCCGACAACCAGGAGTTATGGACTGGAGTCACATTTCTTATCATAGGGTGCCTGTAGTTATCATCCTCGTAACCCTTGCAGCGTAGCGGTACGTCGACGGTATTCTACGCCCCGTTTTGTTGCCCTTCAAGGCAAGCCAACCGATGCTTACATTTCAATAAGACAATGTCACCCGCACACAGAGTTTCCACTGGTTATCTTAATGCATGTAAAACCGTACCTTGTCTATCAAGTTCACGCCGGCCAGAGTGGCCGAGCGGTTCCAGGCGCTACAGTCTGGAACCGCGCGACCGTTGCGGTCGCAGGTTCCAATCCTGCCTCGGACATGGATGTGTGTGATGTCCTTAGGTTAGTTAGGTTTAAGTTGTTCGAAGTTCTATGGGAGAGTTTCCACTGGTTATCTTAATGCATGTAAAACCGTACCTTGTCTATCAAGTTCACGCCGCCAGAGTGGCCGAGCGGTTCCAGGCGCTACAGTCTGGAACCGCGCGACCGTTGCGGTCGCAGGTTCCAATCCTGCCTCGGACATGGATGGGTGTGATGTCCTTAGGTTAGTTAGGTTTAAGTTGTTCGAAGTTCTATGGGACTGATGACCTCAGTAGTTAAGTCCCATAGTGCTCAGAACAATTTTCAATCAAGTTCGTCGGATTTCCTCCGATTTGAGAACGTTTGAAGCATTATGGGCAAGGTCCTTCAAGCAAATCAAGATCCGAGCGATCTAAGCCGCCAAATGGAGAGAATTTGGCACGATATCGCTTATGAGGGCACCCAACAACTCTCCCATCAGTACCGAGCCGAATAACTGCTTGTATAGGGACCGAGGCAGACCAACGCATTTTTGTCTTGCTCAATTTTTGAAGCATTTTCTCTTGAATAAATCATCCAAAATTTGTGTAACTGTAATCATTTAGTCTGTACATGTAGAACACATCAACAGATTTCCCTCTCATGCTGGGTCTTCTTTTTTCCTGAGAGGTACTGACTTTGGCTATAACTAAACGCACATATGTCTACGTTTGTTACTTTTAAGTGGTTTATTCTGTGAAAGAGCAATTCCTATTTAAAATAGAATACAGCACCTGATATTACAGAAAGTGAGCACAAATTTGCAAGTGCACTGTGTGTATACAGAAATGTTTGATGACGTTTACGTATTTTGGGGCAAAATCACGTAATATTATTGGAATGATATTTCCGCCAATTGACTGTACAAAATTCCTCATTTTCTATTACTCTCATTATTTCGATATTAAGCCGTTATCAGGTAGAACATTGTTGGGTATAATTAAAATTGTTAAATGATGCCATCGACAAGATCTATTAAACTGGGCCGGCCGCGGTGGTCTCGCGGTTCTAGGCGCGCAGTCCGGGACCGTGCGACTGCTACGGTCGCAGGTTCGAATCCTGCCTCGGGCATGGATGTGTGTGATGTCCTTAGGTTAGTTAGGTTTAAGTAGTTCTTAGTTCTAGGGGACTGATGACCACAGCAGTTGAGTCCCATAGTGCTCAGAACCATCTGAACCATCTATTAAACTGGGTGTCCCAGCGTGTAGATAACTACAATTCACTGAAACGTATGTGTAATGTCTCTTTCTGCAATAAGTTATATGAGGAATCTATTAAGTTCGTGAAGTTAAATTTCTTAAAGCTATCTTTCATAAAACCTCGTAAGAAACAGTTACAAATAAGCAATATTATATTTACAGGTTGCCAAATTAAACTTTCAATTCTGATTTAAAACGAGCGCAAGGCTCCGTACAAATAAAATCAGATGCGTTAGCGTAATAAAATTTATGCAAAGAGGCAGCTGACCTATAGTAAATTATATCACTGTAAATAGTCACTTTATGATAAAATGAATCTTGTGATTTGATGCTAATTAATTTTGATAATATTTTTAAATAAGATCTTCTGCTTCGGCTTCGTCGCATGTCCTGTGGAAATAAGAAGTTTAAATACACCGCGTAATGGTGGCCAACTTTCTCAGTCAAAGATGATCGGAGCTAGCTCCGCAACAGCTGCAAAAATCTCTTGCGTTATAACAAATGTGGCGTCGGATCCTTAAATGATAACTCGGCACTCCAGATTAGGTTATTATATTTTCATAACTCTTGTAGACATCAGTTATGGTCTAGTAATTAAACGTGAGCAAGACAAAAGCTATCGTAATACACTCGTACCTTCTGCTCTCAAACAATAGCTAAGACACAAGAGAACATCAGAAGGCTAAGTTTATTGTCTTCCAGTTATAATATAACAAAGATTATAGTGTTCAGTTCTTTAGTTTACACATATGATCTTATTCCACGGAGAATATTCTACTATCAGAAATGATAAAGTGTCTTTAAAGTTATTTCGTCACTTTGTCTGTATCACAGTTAGGCATTAAAGTTCACACAACATTACGCATGTACAGTTCTTTTGTCGTTATTTATGTTTTTCATGTAAAATATATGGAAAGGGACACTATTATGGCAGACAGGCAGCAAACATGTTTTCCAGTCAGAAAACAATTGCGCTTAGAATGAACATCAACATATTAGTTACATGCGTTGTGAACATGGTCTGAAAATATACAGTGAGAGTTACTGAACAGCATCGTTAGTAATTCTGTTATTTACAATCTACGAGGTTTATTTTTGACCATCGATGGACCAATAACTTCCTCAGTATATTTTCAGACCGTGTTCAGTGCACATGTAGCTCCTGTGTTGATGTTCGCTCTGTGGCTCAATTGTTTTTTCGCTGGAAAACATGTTTGTTAATTGTCTGCCATACATTTCGGTGATTTGGTACATATCTTTTCGTTGAGACACCCAGTTCAGTAGATCTTGACCATGACTACACTGGCTTTTGTTGTGGTCTTCAGTCCAGAACTGGTTTGATGCAACTATCCACGCTACTCTATCGTGTGCAAGCTTCTTCATCTCCCAGTACCTACTGCAACCTACATCCTTCTGAATCTGTTTAGTGTGTTCATCTCTGGGTCTCCCTCTACGAGTTTTATCCTCCACGCTGGCCTACAACATCGTGATCCCTTGATGCCCCAGAACATGTCCTACCGACCGATCCCTTCTTCTAGTCAAGTTGTGCCACAAGCTCCTCTTCTCCCCAATTCTATTCAGTACCTCCTCATTAGTTATGTGATCAACCCATCTAATCTTCAGCATTCTTCTGTAGCACCACATTTCGAAAGCTTCTATTCTCTTCTTGTCTACGTTATTTATCGTCCACGTTTGACTTCCATACATGGCTACACTCCATACAAATACTTTGAGAAATGACTTCCTGACACTTAAATCAACACTCGGTGTTAACAAATTTTCTCTTCTTAAGAAACGATTTCCTTGCCATTGATAGTCTACATTTTATATCCTCTCTACTTCGACCATCATCAGTTATTTTGCTCCCCAAATAGCAAAACTTCTTTGCTACCTTAAGCGTCTCATTTCGTAATTTACCGGGTGATCAATAAGTCAGAATAAATTTGAAAAATTAATAAATTACTCAATTATGAAGATAGAGAGGTACAAATTGACATACATGCTGGGAATGACATGGGGTTTTATTCGAACCTAAAAAATACAAAAGTTCAAAAAATGTCCGTCAGATAGCGCTTCATCTTATCAGAGTAGCAATAATTGGTTGGTTGGTTTGTGGGATTAAAGGGAACAGACTACGACGGTCATCGGTCCCTTTTTTTAAAAAAACTAAAACCACCCAAGAGGTGAAAAAACGGACAACAGGAAAGACGGCAGACGACGCAGGACAAGAAATACTCAGACAGAGATGAGACAAAACAAATTAACATCACACAGAGTGTCATGGTGGTTGGCCGACCGTAGAGATAAAAATTAAAAGCCAACAACCGTGAACACATTAAAAACTCTGCTTAAAATCGCTGGCCAAAGGCCAGACTCAACACAAAACAAAGAAAACGGAAACACTCAGATTAAATGATAAAAATCCCCTGCCCGGATAAAACGTAAAACTAAGCCAGCCATAGCAGGGTCATCAATTAAGAGGGCAGGGAGAGTATCAGGCAGCGCAAATGTCTGCCTGAGCACAGCTAAAAGCGGACGAGTTAATAAAATGTGCACCACCGTCAAAACCGCCCCGCAGCGTCAGAGAGGCAGGTCCTCACGACGCAATAAACAACTGTGTTTCAGTCGGGTGTGGCCAATGCGGAGCCGACAAAGAACAACCGAATCTCTGCGAGTGGCTCGCATGGATGACTGCAACACACGCGTCGTCGCCTTGAGAGAACGGAGTTCGTTTGGAGTGGGCAGATTGCGCCATTCAGTGTCCCAAAGTGACAGAACTTCGCGGCGTAAGACTGCCCACAATAAGTCTCTTGGAGGCCAATGTCCAGGGTGGGTCCACTGGTGGCCTGTTTGCCCGGGATACCTACATGACCGGGGGTCCACACAATGCCCATAGAGCGGCTGCAACGAGCAAGAGTATGCAGGGACTTATGGATCACCAGACGAGAACGAGGGAAACACTGGTCGAGAGCTAGTAGACCGCTCAGGAAATAGCTACAGATAACGAAGGACTCACCTGAGCAGGAGCGGATATACTCTAGGGCACGAAAGATGGTGACCAGCTCAGCAGTACAAACGCCGCAGCCAGCTGGCAATGAATGTTGTTCATATTGGTCCCCTAGAGTCAGAGCATAACCGACACGACCAGCAACCATCGAGCCGTCAGTGTAAACTACGCCAGAGCCCTGATACGTGGCCAGGAGGGAATAAAAGCGGCGTCGGAAGCCCTCCGGAGGGACTGAGTCCTTCGGGCCCTGTGCCAATTCGAGCCGAAGGCAAGGGTGAGGCACACACCACGGGGGTGTACCCAGAGGTGCCCGGAGAGGAGGTGGAACAGAGCAAAACCCAAGCCCAGAGAGAAGATCTTTGACGTGTACGGCGATCGGACAACCCTACTGGGGCCGATGTTCTGGCAGATGGACGACTTACTGCGGGAACAGGACACGATAATTTGGATGCACGGGCAAGCTAAAAACATGGGCAGCATAAGCAGCCAGTAATGGTTGGCGTCGTAATCGTAGTGGAGGGACACCTACCTCCACAAGTATGCTTTCCACAGGGCTGGTCCGGAAGGCACCAGTGGCAAGGCGTATCCCGCTGTGGAGGATAGGGTCCAGCACCCGCAACGCAGATGGGGATGCTGAGCCATCAGCCAGGCTCCCATAATCCAGACCAGACTGGATTAGCGCCTGGTAGAGCCGTAGCAGGGTATCGGTCGGCGCCCCAGTGGGTGTCGCTTAAGCATCTCAGAGCATTTAGATTCCGCCAACATGCCTGTTTAAGCTGCCGAATATGAGGCAGCAAAGTCAACCGGGCATCAATAACTATACTCACAAACCTGTAGGTCTTCACCACAGCAAGAAGTTCGTTGTCAAGATAAAGCCGCGGTTCAAGATGAACCGTTCGGCGCCGGCATAAATGCATAACGCGGGTCTTGGCAGCCGAAAACTGAAAACCATGAGCTACAGCCCAAGACTGTGCCTTGCGGATTGCGCACTGTAGCTGACGTTCAGCAACTGCAATGCCAATAGAGCTGTAGTAAAGGCAGATGTCGTCAGCATACAGGGAAGCGGAGACAGAATTTCCCACGGCCGCAGCGAGCCCGTTAATGGCTATTAAAGACAGGCAGACACTTAAAACAGAACCCTGTGGCACACCGTTCTCCTGGACGTGGGAGGAACTACACTCCTGGAAATGGAAAAAAAGAAAACATTGACACCGGTGTGTCAGACCCACCATACTTGCTGCGGACACTGCGAGATGGCTGTACAAGCAATGATCACACGCACGGCACAGCGGACACACCAGGAACCGCGGTGTTGGCCGTCGAATGGCGCTAGCTGCGCAGCATTTGTGCACCGCCGCCGTCAGTGTCAGCCAGTTTGCCGTGGCATACGGAGCTCCATCGCAGTCTTTAACACTGGTAGCGTGCCGCGACAGCGTGGACGTGAACCGTATGTGCAGTTGACGGATTTTGAGCGAGGGCGTATAGTGGGCATGCGGGAGTCCGCGTGGACGTACCGCCGAATTGCTCAACACGTGGGGCGTGAGGTCTCCACAGTACATCGATGTTGTCGCCTGTGGTCGGCGGAAGGTGCACGTGCCCGTCGACCTGGGATCGGACCGCAGCGCCGCACGGATGCACGCCAAGACCGTAGGATACTACGCAGTGCCGTAGGGGACCGCACCGCCACTTCCCAGCAAATTAGGAACACTGTTGCTCCTGGGGTATCGGCGAGGACCATTCGCAACCGTCTCCATGAAGCTGGGCTACGGTCCCGCACACCGTTAGGCCGTCTTCCGCTCACGCCCCAACATCGTGCAGCCCGCCTCCAGTGGCGTCGCGACAGGCGTGAATGGAGGCACGAATGGAGACGTGTCGTCTTCAGCGATGAGAGTCGCTTCTGCGTTGGTGCCTATGATGGTCGTATGCGTGTTTGGCGCCGTGCAGGTGATCGCCACAATCATGACTGCATGCGACCGAGGCACACAGGGACAACACCCGGCATCATGGTGTGGGGAGCGATCTCCTACACTGGCCGTACACCTCTGGTGATCGTCGAGGGGACACTGAATAGTTCACGGTACATCCAAACCGTCATCGAACCCATCGTTCTACCATTCCTAGACCGGCAAAGGGAACTCGCTGTTCCAACAGGACAATACACGTCCGCATGTATCCCGTGCCACCCAACGTGCTCTAGAAGGTGTAAGTCAACTACCCTGGCCAGCAAGATCTCCGGATCTGTCCCCCATTGAGCATGTTTGGGACTGGATGAAGCGTCGTCTCACGCGGTCTGCACGTCCAGCACGAACGCTGGTCCAACTGAGGCGCCAGGTGGAAATGGCATGGCAAGCCGTTCCACAGGACTACATCCAGCATCTCTACGATCGTCTCCATGGGAGAATAGCAGCCAGCATTGCTGCGAAAGGTGGATATACATTGTACTAGTGCCGACATTGTGCATGCTCTGTTGCCTGTATGTGCCTGTGGTTCTGTCAGTGTGATCATGTGATGTATCTGACCCCAGGAATGTGTCAATAAAGTATCCCATTCCTGGGACAATGAATTCACGGTGTTCTTATTTCAATTTCCAGGAGTGTATAAGAGGCCGCGACTTGCACGCGGAAGGTACGATACGACAGAAAATTGCGGATAAAGGTCGGAAAAGGGCCCCGAAGACCCCTATCCATTTAGCGTAGAAAGGATATGATGACGGCATGTCTTATCGTACGCCTTCCGCATGTCGAAAAAGACAGCGACCAGGTGCTGACGGCGGGCAAAGGCAGTACGGATAGCCGACTCCAGGCTCACTAGATTGTTGGCGGCGGAGCGGTCTTTACGGAACCCACCCTGAGATGGAGCCAGAAGGCCCCGAGACTCCAGTACTCAATTGAAGCGCCGGCTCACCATGCGTTCTAGCAACTTGCAAAGAATGTTGGTGAGGCAAATGGGGTGGTAGCTGTCCTCTTCCAAAGGGTTCTTGCCTGTCTTCAAAATGGGGATAACAATACTTTCCTGTCATTGCGACGGAAACGCACCCTCGACCCAAATACGGCTGGAAATGTCGAGGAGCCGTCGCTGGTAGTCCACTGAAAGGCGTTTCAGCATCTGACAGTGGATGCCACCTGGCCAGGAGCGGTATCAGGGCATGCGGCTAGGGCACTACGTAATTCTCACTCACTGAATAGAACATTGTACGATTCTGGATGGTGGGTGCGAAACGAAAGGCTCCGACGTTCCATACGCTCTTTAATGGAGCGGAAGGCCAAGGGGTAATTCGCAGAAGCGGAACTCACAGCAAAATGCTCTGCCAAGCTGTCGGCAATTTCGTCGGAGTCCGTACAAACTGCTCCATTCAGTGAGAGCGCAGGGACGCTGACTGGGGTCCGATAGCCATAGAGGCGTCGGATCTTGACCCAGACCTGCGATGGAGAGACATGTAGGCCAATGGTGGGCACATACCGCTCCCAGCACTCCTGCTTGCTTTGGCGGATAAGGCGGTGGGCTTGCGTACGCAGCCGTTTGAAGGTGATGAGGTGTTCAATGCAGGGATGTCGCTTGTTACGCTGGAGCGGCCGCCGGCGATCTTTAATCGCTTCAGCGATCTCAGGCGTCCACCAAGGCATAGTCTGCCGCCGAGGGGACCCAGAAGAACGGGCAATGGCAGATTCGGCGGCAGTAACGATGCCGGTGGTGACCGATTGAACCACCACATCAATGTCATCACTAGAAAGATGCTCATAGCGGCAGTGGAGGAAAACAAGTCCCAGTCAGCCTTATTCATAGCCCACCTGCAAGGGCGCAGAGAAGACTGACGCTGTGGCAGTGACAGAAATATCGGAACGTGGTCACTACCACACAGGTCGTCATGCACTCTCCATTGGACAGACGGTAAGAGGCTAGGGCTGCAGATGGATAGGTCGATGGCGGAGTACGTGCCATGCGACATGCTGAAGTGTGTGAAGGAACTATCATTTAAAAGCGAAAGATCGAGCTGTGCCAATAAATGCTCAATGGTGGCTCCTCGACCTATCGCCACTGACCCACCCCACAGAGGGTTATGGGAGTTCAAGTCGCCCAGTAACAAGAAAGGTGGCGGCAATTGGGCTATCAGAGCAGCTAGGACATGCTGTGGGACATCACCATCCGGTGGAAGGTAAAGACTGCCGACGGTAACAGCCTGTGGCGTCCACACCCGAACAGCGACAGCCTCTAAAGCAGTTTCTAGAGATACAGACGTGCTGTGAAGAGATTTAAGTACATATATGCAGATGCCACCAGACACCCTTTCATAAGCTGCCCGGTTCTTATAATAACCCCAATAGCCACGGAGGGTGGGGGTACACATTACTTGAAACCAAGTTTCCTGAATAGCAATGCAGAAGATAGGGTGAAGGTTGATAAGTTGTCGGAGCTCAGCTAGATGGTGGAAGAAACCGCTGCAGTTCCACTGGAGAATGGTATTGTCCATGTCTTAGAAAGGCGTGACAGGACTTAAAAAGCAGATTACGCCACTGGGTCACCTGCAGCCTCCAATTGAGCACCAGTGCTAGTGCTATCCATGGCGTCTGAGGGACCGGCGAGATCGAGGTCTTCAGCGGACGCCAGAATCTCCACCTCGTCCTCAGATGCACAGCTTGTAGGAAGCAGTGGGATGGGTGCCACCACAATGTCGTTAGCTTTTTGGACTTTCTTGTTTTTCAGTTTCTCTCGCTGTGCCTTAGGTGGTTCAGGCTGAGAGGGCTTCACTGGGTCAGTCTCAGGGACAGACGACGACCGTGAAGCCCTACGACCAGGGACAGGTGGTTGGTGGAGCCACTTGCGGCTGTCTGCTTTTGTACCGGTGGGAACTTGCAAGGGAGGTCCCTAAGGGACCCTTTCCTGGTGAGAGGAGCCGAATAAGTCTTACGCTTCTCCGGCTGGGAAGGGGGAACTGATGTCCCTGATGGTTGGAGGGGGGGGTGTTGCTCCTGAAGTAGATGGAGCAGGAGAAACAGGGAATTTAGTGCCCCCCACCATCAAGTGGGCTGGTGTCGGGCTTCGACTCTGAGAGCTGACTGGAGCTGATGGAACTGTAGCAGGAGTTACAGTTGCGGCATAAGAAGATGTCATACACACTGGATGAAGCTGATCATATTTCCGCTTCGCCTCAGTATACGTCAGTTGGTCGAGGGTCTTGATTTCTATGATTTTCCGCTCCTTCTGCAGAATCGGACAGTCCGGCGAGCAATGCAGATGGTGCTCTCCACAGTTCACACAGATGGGAGGTGGGGCACAGGGGTTGTCTGGATGGGAGGGTCGACCACAATCGCGACATACGAGGCCGGAAGCACAGCGTGAAGACCTATGGCCGAACTTCCAACACTTGAAGCACCACATCGGGGGAGGGATATATTGCTTGACATCACAGCGGTACACCATCATCTTGACCTTCTCAGGTAATGTGTCACCCTCGAAGGCCAAGATGAAGGCATCGGTGGCAACTTGATGATCCCTTGGACACCAGTGGACGCACAGGACGAAATGGACACTGCGTCGCTCCAAGTTGGCGCGCAGCTCGTCATCAGACTGTAAAAGGAGATCCCTGTGGAAGATAGTGCCCTGGACCATATTCAAACTTTCATGGGGCGTGATAGTAACGGAGACATCCCCCAGCTTATTACAAGCGAGCAAGGCTCCTGACTGGGCGGAGGATGCCGTTTTTATCAACACCGATGCGGACCGCATTTTGGACAAGCCCTCCACCTTCCCAGACTTGTCCTCTAAATGCTCTACAAAGAACTGAGGCTTCACGGATGTTAAGGATTCCCCATCAGTCTGGTACAGACCAGATACCTGGGTGAATACGTCTCACTTTCATACAAAGCCTTTTGTTCTTCCCATGATGTGGCGAGGGAGGGGAACGACTTGGGATCAAAACGTTACCTTTAAAATGGGCCCTCGAACGCTTGGAGACTGGTGGTGGCTGGCCACCAGCAAGAGAAGATGTGCCATGCTTCACTGCGTGTCATGCACCCTGATGCCACCTATTTCGACCAAGGACCCTCCCCACAGGCGCCACCCAGCCACAGCAAAGGCCACCTGGCAGGATGGCCATTGCCGGGAGTCCCGATGCCACAGGGAGATGGGCACCTAATGCTTGGCATACGTGGGGAGTTAACGGCGCAGGCATCAGTAGAGCGATCCCTGTGTAGTCAGGGGGCTACAACCAACAGGGTACATGGCGGCTTCACCACAACGGACTGGCTACCGTGCTGGATGTTAGGTGACATGAGGTCCGCCGACCGCGGTGGTCTCGCGGTTCTAGGCGCTCAGTCCGGAACCGCGCGACTGCTACGGTCGCAGGTTCGACTCCTGCCTTGGGCATGGATGTATGTGATTTCCTTAGGTTAGTTAGGTTTAATTAGTTCTAAGTTCTAGGCGACTGATGACCACAGATGTTAAGTCGCATAGTGCTCAGAGCCATTTGAGCCATTTTTGACATGTGGTCCACGGTCGCTGTTAGTGCAGAAAGTGGCCCTGCAAATTGCTTGGCAGAAAGTGCACGCAGGAGCGTATCCATGTCCAAGAGACGGAGAACGGGCAGGACTGCAACGCAACGAAGAATAAGCTGGCGAAAGCTCTCAACGTAAGATGGACACAATGCACCAAGTAAGGCGAGCTTCCCCAATCGGCTCGCTCTTCGGAAAAATTTTGAGATATGGAGATCAAACCCGACAGGGGACCATTGCATAAGACCGAAACGTTTGAGACTCCTTTTAGTCGCCTATTACGACCGGCACGAATACCGCGGTCCTATTCTTACCCCCGAACCCACAGGGGGTAGCAATAATTAGCATAACAAAGTAAGACAAAGCAAAGACGATGTTCTTTACAGGAAATGCTCAGTATGTCCACCATAATTCCTCAACAATAGCTGTAGTCGAGGACTAATGTTGTGAACTGCATTGTAAAGCATGTCCGGAGTTATAGTGAGGCATTTGCGTCTGATGTTGTCTTTCAGCATCCCTAGAGATGTCGGTCGACCACGATACACTTGCGGCTTCAGGTAACCCCAAAGCCAATAATCGCACGGATTGAGGTCTGGGGACATGGAAGGCCAAACATGGCGAGATTGGCGGCTGAGCACACGATCATCACCTATCGACGCGTTCAAGAGATCTTTCAGGCGTCTAGGAATATGGGGTAGTGCGCCTGGTTCTAATTAAACCCCATATCATTCCAAGCATGTGTGTCAAATTTTACCTCTCTATCTACATTATTCGGTTGTTTATTAAATTTTCAAATTTATACTGACTTTTTGATCATCCGGTATTACCCTCAGCATCACCCGATTTAATTCTACTACGTTCCATTATCCTCCATGACTTCACTTAACGAAGTCTTATTACACCTACCATTGTTGTACTTGATGAAGGTTTAAGGCCAAAATCATGATAGTGATATGAAATTAAGAAGTTTTTACAGTCAGATGGCGGAAAGATAATTCAGAAATATAAATGTTTGTTGTAAGGCATTCACTAGAGCAGCGTTGTCATGTAGTTTTAACTGAGCTAAGCAGTCTCAACATCGACAGCCATTTTCAGAGCAGGCCTTGGCGCGACCTCTATCCGCACGGACCTAGAGTGACAGAATGCATGTGCCATGTTTCTTTTCCATCGATATGGTACAAGGTTATCAGCTTATCACAACAGGGTGGGCGGGTGGCTGCGCTCGCCGTATTATCGGCCCGCGCACCGGTTTACCTATGCAGATTGGGCAAAGCTGGCTGACGTCGCAGGGGAGAGAGGAGGTGCCCGCAGCGCGGAGAGGGAGATGGGGACGGTCGGAGGGGTAGAGCGGATTGAGAAGCGAACAGGCGCAGCGGGGGGGGGGGGGGGGGGGTAGGCAGAGGGGGGTGGGGGAGGAGGCGGCGTAATTCCAGGCGGCGGGCCGCAGCAACGAGGTGGCCCGCCTCAACCTCCGCTTCCAACTCCGCCTCTGAGGCCGGGATGAGCTCGCGCAGGCGCGACGGGCGGTAAATCGGCGAATTGGATTAATCATTTGCAACTGTTGGCTGTGATGAACGCGATTGTGTAGCCGCGTGGGGATTAAGGGCTCCGCGTGGGTGCCGCACCGGTTTGTTGCGCGGCTTACGGCACACGTGTCGGAGTGGAGGGAGGAACAGAAGTGGCTTGCCAGTAACGAGCTCGGCGTCAGAACGCGGCTTCTGTCCGCGGCTGCTAGTGAGGGTCCAGATTGGTCGGTCGCCATCGACGATAGAGCTACTGTGCGCCTCGAACACGTTGCCGAGGCGAAAGCGCTGTACCCGTGTGATCAGCTGCTGAATTCAGTTTGTGTTGCATCACCATCATCGGCTTCAGGGATTACATCCTTAGGCCTGTTACGGATCCTTATTGGTCATGCCATGTATTCCAAAGGCGGCTCTGTCACCATCCACGTATATTGTGGCGATCATTAGTCCAAGACTGGTTTCACGCATTCTACAGCCCCTTTACCTCGGTGTAACAAGTGAGCATCCTAGGTACAACTGAATCAACTTGCTGTAATCAAGCCTTGGTGTTCTACAATTCATTCTCTCAGTCTTCCGGTATCATGTATACCAATTACCAACCGCTCTCCCCTAGTAACTCAGAGTAAAACTTTCTCGACGGCGGAACAATACCTTACTGCTCTGATAATTCTTTCAGTATGCACAGTGAGGTCAGTTTCGTTAGAACTGTGGCTATCAAAAACAAATGTTGTCGATTATGTTCGCAAAATCACTGCACTTATTCAAAATAGCCTGCCCTGTATCAAAACGCAGTTGAGATCGTTTTGAAAGAGTTTTGGTTCAAAAAACCCGAAAGCAGCAGAGACTAACAGATTTAATCGAAGGTTGTTACTGTGGAAAGACAACTTAATTTTCTCTGGCTGAGGATGAGAGCTGGCAACCATGCAGGAGTTTGACTCTCTGTCGAGGTAGAGACGCTCTCTTGTGGTCTGTTACGAAGTTGCATTACTAATGGACTGTTCACTGTGGAGTGTTAGTGTAAGCCTAATTTTCTATCTCAAACCGTTCCCTTATGTCATGTGGACTTTTGTAGAAAACAATCACCCCACTGACGATAAATAAGCAGTTAATCACAGACGCATCCTTGCATTACTACGGAAATTATGGTGTACCGAGTCGGACTGAAACGAAACGTGAGTGATACTGCAGTCTGTTCTACATGCCAGATACGTTCAGTTACACCTAATTACCTTCACAGCAGGACTGCTCTGAGCACATCTGCATTCGCGCGTACCAGTGCTCCAAGTATTTGAAACACCTCTAACTCCAAATCAGTTTAGCAAATCTGAGTTTTCTATGAGATTTCTGAATTACAACCGGTGATGTTGACTTCTTGCCGTAATATTTCAGCTAGCAACCGTCCAGCCATCTTTAGGTGAGTGCCCGCGGTTGCCATCCCGAAAGGTCGTAGAGTATTCATTACGCCTGAAAGACTTCTTTAAACACAAATCTGAGTTTATTTGCCATGAACAAAATTGATCTGAAGGGAAACATCGTGCAACCGATAAGACATATTCTTGTTCGATGCTATAAATCTGTGTAGATGCCTCTGGTAGACTGAGCTGAAACCCCAACTACGACGTTGTAAGTAGTTCCCACCGCTGTCTTCAAGCAGCAGCTGAATGCTGTCCATTCAACTCCCATGGACAAGCTGTCCCCTGGTTTTCGCCTAGTCTCCCTAGAAGGGAGACTGTCTGAAAGACAGGAGTACTATCGTTGATTACTGTGACGTCACAACGTGAATTTTACGATCCGGACCATTGACAGGCGTGAAACCCAGAATCGCACCCATTAGTTTTTTTCCCTTTATGGGAAAGCTTCTCCGTAAAGGATTATGTAGTATGCAGCTGAAGCGCGAATGTGGTGGGTTTTTATGCACTGATGTAAAAAAAGGAAAAGTACTTAGCTACGAAAGGTCGATGGAATTTGGGCCATACGTAGAATGAACTGCAACACAATAGTTCAGAAAGTAACTGATGGAAGTACGCAGTGAGAGGAACAGAAATGATACTCTCGTTCGATTACAATAATTACGCCGGCCGGAGTGACCAAGCTACTCTAGGCGCTTCAGTCTGTATCTGTGCAACCGCTAACGTCGCTGGTTCAAATCCTGCCTCGGGCATGGACGTGTGTGATCTCCTAAGGTTAGTTAGGTTTAAGTAGTTATAAGTTCTAGGGGACTGATGACCTCAACTGTTATGTCCCATAGTGCTCAGAGCCATTTGAACCATTTGAACAATAATTGCACTCAAGACAAAACGATTCTGGATTCTCAGCTGATCATTACAAAAGAAGGACATGGTTCTTAACATTTGTGTACGTCAAGCCTCGTGACTGATGTCCAGCGAGACTTCTGTCGTTCACTTAAGTAATAAAATGAAACACTTCAGCCATCATTTTGACGTTATTTTATTGTACTGCATACAATTTCGGTGACTCAGTTCACTATCTTCAAGCCTTGGCAAACGTTGAGAGGGGGAAATGAAATTAACTATTAGTTGATGGTTGTAAACATTACATCTGTTTCCAGAATGAACTTTTCACTCTGCAGCGGCGTGCTCGCCGATATGAAACTTCCAGACAGATTAAAACCTTTTGCGGGACCTAGAATCGAACTCGAGACCTTTGCCTTTTGCGCGCAAGTGCTCTACCATCTGAGCTCCCCAAGCACGACACACGATCCGCCCTGCAGCTTCAGTTCAGTGAGCACCTTGTCTCCCTCCTTCCAAACTTCACAGAAGCCCTCCTGCAGACCATGCAGAACTAGGTCCCGAGTTCGAGTCTCGATCCGGCACAAAGTTTTAATCTGTCAGGAAGTTCCACTACATCTGTTTTACTGTATTCTATGGAAGGCCGTTCAAAGATGTGACTACTGATGGCCTCGTTTATATGATTGGAGTTCAACCACTCAGCGTTAGTTAAGGCCTGAAGGTGGCGTATTGAGTCACCGAAACTGATTGCAGTATAATAAAATAACGTTAAAATGACAGTTGAAGGTTCTTAAGAGGCTGCGGATCTACAAAGTTGCTCAAAGTGCTCTTGCTAGCCACAAAGTTGTGAGGAGTCCTCGTCGTAGAGAGTTGGATCGTCGTTCATGCAGGTGAACTTGTATGATCGGTCGGATTGGTGGTACGTTATTGTACATCTACTCCTTCCTATGTGCGCCTTTTCAGAGGTGCGTTCGGTCCGGACTTCATTTTCATGGATGACATTGCGTCACGACGAAAGATATTCGGCGAGTGGATTGGCCTGCCCTTCCCCCCAACTTAGAACGTATCGAACACTTGCGGGATGCGTTGTGCAGACGCATTTCAGCAGGTCCACATACACCAACCATGCAGGTGTCGGTCACACTGGTGGAGAAATGGAAGGGTCCACCACAAGAATCCTTAGCAACCTTGTGGCCTGAATGGAAGCACTCTGCAAAGCACGCATTGCTGGCCGTGGTGGTCGCGTACACCATATTGAAAATCACGTCCCAGCTTTTCTAATACCCAGGGGGCATCAAGAATCGAGGTGGTTTCATTGTAATTATTGTCTTTATCCAAAATGTTATTTTTGTTCGGCTCGTTGGGTATTTCTTTCAGTTAGCTTCTGCAGATACTATAGTGTAGCACTACATTCTATTTATGCTCCATGCTACGTTACTTGGCAACGACACATCATGCGAAAGCTAATTTGGTGTATATTCCTTTACCTTGTACTTCACGTCATAGCTAGCCAGTATTTACAACTGCAAGTAACTGGCAGTAACGTGAAATCTAAGCAGTATTAAAAGACTATTACAAACTTAAACTTTCTTGAAGTGAGCATGTGGCACATCCGATATGCACGGACGGTTCGTGGATGTCATCAACTAAGTGCATTTCATAAAATGGTTCAAATGGCTCTGAGCACTGTAGGACTTAACTTCTGAGGTCATCAGCTCCTTAGAACTTACAACTACTTAAAACTAACTAACCTATGGACATCACACACATGCTTGCCCGCGGGAGGATTCGAATCTGCGACGTAGCGGTCGCTCGGTTCCAGAATGTAGCGCCTACAACCGCTCTTCCAAACTGGCCGGCGCATTTCATCAACTGTACACGTGTGCAGAGCCTTTAAGCTTTGACTTCATGTTATACATCACTTTTATATCAAGCTCCATAGGATCAGATAGAATAAAAGTTTGTATAATGCGATCGCTGAGTGTGAAGTGCGTGCTTCATTTTCATAAACTTACACATCATTTAAAGAATGTCGTAACATTCGATGCGTGACTAGGCCACATCACAAGACAGGATAGTAGTATAGGATATGACGCCTTATAAATGTAAAGAAAGAGCCAAAATGAGAACTGTTAAAACTGGGAACAGTTGTCTGAATTGAGACTCTCAGGGTGTAAGAAATTCGAAATATTATTTATCATCTTAGATCTTGTTCGTGGTACTGATTCTGATGTTCTGAAGAGGAATGCAACTATCAGATTCTTTATTCATAATTTAGAGAGATCCCATTGATTAAAACTTCCTGGCTGAATTGCCGTGGTCCGTATATAAAACTGCTTCTCCTTCCTGACGTTTCGTTGCCGGCTGCGGGCAACATCTTCCGAGGTGAGTCGGCGAGTGGCTGCTAAGTGCTGGAGGACCCGCTTATATAGAGCGCTTCGATGGCGCCACCACTCATCACATGTTTTCGACTTTAAAACTATCTCTGGCTAGTGCCATCTCTCCCGATTATAGGTAATCGATAGTCACTTCGTTGGTAAAGAGTTGCCCGCCATATCTTGTCTAGTTTTAATCCTTCTACTTTTTTTATTAAAATAATTTTTCTGCTTGTAAATCTCTATAGCTTCTCTATACATGCGAGTATAATAATGCGAGGTCCTAGCTATCACGTTTGTCTCACTTCATGATCACCGTCTTTGAAAACGTGTTCCGCTATAGCTGATTTGTCAATTTGTCCCAATCTACAGTTCCTGCTGTTAGTGAGACAAACATGACATCTAGGACCTCACACTGTTATACCCTCATGCATTCATAAGTTATAGAGATCTATAAGCACGAAAATAATTTGAATAAAAAAGAAGAAGAATTGAAACTAGACAAGATATGGCGGTCAACTCTGTACCCACGAAGTGACTATCGATTACCTATAATCGAGAGAGATGACACTAGCCAGAGTTAGTTTTAAAGTCTAAAGCACCGTCTATATAAGCGGTACCTCCAGCGCCTAGCAGCCAGTCGCCGACTCACCTCAGAAGTTGATCGCAGTAGGCAACGAAACGTCAGGAAGGAGAAGTAGTTTTGTATATGGAGCACGGAAATTCAGCCCAGAAGTTTTAATTAATGAAGGCGCGGGCCGTGAAAGCCTATATTTTATGATTAGAGAGATCCGCTTCAATTTTTGTAATTATTTATTCAAACCACGACTGGTTCTGGGATTTTAAAATTCATCTTCAGGTTATGAAATGACTGTATTAGTTAATGATAATATACGCTCAGGCCAATCAGTGCAAGGGCTCCAAATCAATGAAACCAGCGGCGGCCTATTTCGGGCAAAATGCATTAATTTTGAGCCTTTGCACTGACTGGCCCGACTGCATGTCAAGTAATAACACAGTAATTTCATAGCCTACCACTTTAAAATCCCAAAAAGCTTCTCTGTTCTTAGTGAATAATTACTACAAATGAAGAGTATCTTTATAACTTACTTATCATGCCTCTCAGTTTCTGACGTCTTACAGAGAAAATCTTGAAACAGATCGTTGGGCATGCAGTTATTCTTAAGCCGTCGGCACACGGTCCGTGCTGTCGAACGTTAACGTTGAGCGTGCCAACTTCAACGTGCTGCTGAACTCAGGAATCATGCGACATGTGCATACGGTACGTTGGCCCCAACGTGGAATACGCGATCGCAACGCAATCCAGCGGCAGTTGAGGGATGTTTCTAGTTCGTAAACCACACTGTTTACTCAATGGGCGCGCGTAAAATTCCCACTTTAGCTCTATTAAAGTGCATATTTCCTCCATAATCCACGAAAAGGAAACTACCACGTCCATTCAGTAAGGACAGAGGCATATAACATTTCCATTACTAACAGTGAGATACAAATTTGGAATACTTCTCCGCATAAGATAAACATTATTTCATCATTCCCACATTTTAGTAAAACCCAAATGTCAGTCTTACTTGATCACTGTTCCTACCCAGTACCAGAATCTTTGCAACGCGCGAATTACGAAGCGCAAAAGAAAAAGGAGCAAAGTAGCTTTACACAAGTAGCGCAAGGTGTCCTCTAGACCAAGCCAATCGAACAAAGTCACACATCAAAGAAGGTGAACTTCTGTTTACATAACATCAAATGTTATAGTCAAACCTTATATTAAACTAATAATAAAGTATCAGAACCTAATAAAAAGGCGAATGTTATGAAATAAAAATGGTTGTGTCCGGACGCGAACCACCACCCCAACAAAAAATTCTTAACAGGACAGCGTCGCTACTCATTACCTTTTTTTGTTTTATTAATCTCATTTTATTCGTTTGTGTTCGTTGCGTCTGCTCCGGGCGCACGTCGTAAGACATCTGTTTAAGTTCGTTGTTGATCGATTAACTCAGTTTTTTTTTATTACGGAGGGCACCTAACCCTCTGACCGAACACGCTGAGCTACCGTGCCAGCATGCTGAGTTACCGAGCTAGCTAGTTAACATCAGACCATTCGTTGCAAATCATAGTATCTTACCTCTTGCTAAAACCTTAATGGTAGATATGTTATTAATTGAAATTTAATTATAACAAATTGTACCAAGAACCATGCGTTTTGGGTGGATCTTTAGTGTGTTACTGCCTTCAAATAGCGTACTCTCATTATACGCAAGTTACAGTAATTCCTTAGCCACGAATATAATGTTTCTCATTATTTTATTGGAACGAATCACACTGTTAACAACGGGTTTTGCAGTGATTTTCAATTTTCTGGTGCTCGGAACCCTATATATACATATAGGCTGGAAATGAATGCCAAAATGGCGCCTCACAACTCTGTAGTGAATGGAGACGGCGCTATTTCATTGGTCAACGCTCAGACGCACGCTCAGAATATCTGACACGCCAGATATTGCTCTGCACGTTCGGGAAGACTCCCGGACGTGCTATTCCACGCCATGATGTCAGAAAATCTGCACGCTCAACGCTCAACGTTCGCATGCACGGTCCGTGTGCCGACGGCTTTAGCCTACAGCGCAAGAGACCGAGCTGACGGTGGGTGCCGTGCTGTGACCGCGGCGTCTTCCGAGTCAACAGGGCGCGTCCTGGAGGCGCCCAGTTGGCGACCAGCTGGCAAGCCGCGTCAGCAGACCGCGGAACGCCGCGCTAACGTTACGCGCTGAGTCGGCGCTTTCGGCGGCCACAAGACGCCTCTGCCGCCCAGGCGCGCCTGTGGTCCACCGGCACTGTGCGACAGCCGTCGCCGGCCGAGTCCCGCGCCGACACACCCACACGTGCGCGGCCGACCGGTCCAACTCAATTTCGCAAGGATTTACTCCCATAAACGAAGGGCACCCCCAGGAAATATGTGGGAGTGCAACAGGGGCCGCAGGCCGCTCCAGACCTGATATTTCTGCTTCCCCTGGCCGCGGCACGCCATCGTCCCTCTTTCTGCCCGCTTCCTCGTCTCTTCCCGCTGCCCAACAAGGAAGAGAGAGAGAGAGAGAGAGAGAGAGAGAGAGAGAGAGAGAGAGAGAGAGAGGAGGGGGGAGGGAGAAGGAGAGGGGGAGAGTAAACCGGATCAGAGGGTGCACGGAATACGCGATGAGTTGGCCGCCCCCACCTCTGCCCCGCTGGCCAGGGGAGGAAAGCCGATCATATTAATGGCGGGCTGCGCGGCGCGCTGGTCAGAAAGTTGCCGCCCAGAGCCCTAGGTTACTACAGTCGATGCGGCGGCATCGTCGTTGCTGCACTCTCAACGACCACGGGTAGGACGTTCCAACGCGTCTGGAAATATTCCACTTTTGAATTATTTACCGATAGGTGCTCAATTGAGAGGTCTCGGGTTAGTGCTGGAACGTTGTCCATCTGAATGAGATGCTGGTATACGTAACGAGAAATTCGCTTGTCAGCTTCCTCTGACGAACGGATCATCTGGAATACTGTGATGTTATATAATCGTTTTCTTTCCTACAATGTATGAGCAAAAAGAGTGTTATCCAAAGATTGTTAACTTTTAAAATATCCTTGCGATTTATGAAATTCCTGACCATCGTTCAAAAACACCCCAACAGACGGAGACGCCGCTGCGGCAAGTAATTTAACATAAGACACATGGGGCTGCAAATGCAGAAAAATACCCCAAAATTGGATGAGAAATGTTCAAAACGTGACGTCATCAGATGACTAACTCGCCGCACGCGCAGCTGGTGGGCTCGTCGATCCTACGTTCTCCGGTAGCTACTTTGGTCTATAAATTTTGCACACCAGTGTATATTCTTTTACCTAGTTCTTCACACATTGCTGCACAACGGTACAGACCTCGAGCACCCTTTGTAAAACTGATCTGCTGCCGAAGTACTGTCCTCGCTGCAAACAACCGTAATGTTTATTGCCTTTTGGCTCTTCCTTGTCTGCTCACAGACATTATTCAGTAAGAAAACCGTTGGACTTTTACTGGTAACGACGAAATTTAGCAAGCTTATACACATTTACTTGTGACACAAAACGACATATTTTTGTTGAGCTGTACTTTGCAATAAACCTGCGAAAAACGCGAGACCCGTAAATAAAACGATAAATGTTACCTACATGTAAACACGTAAGTTCTAACGTAACGAAACAATAGTATTGCCTGCCAGACACAAGACTCAAAGTCTGAGCCACACTCCTTAAAGTCGCACACGTAGGATCAGAGCCACAGCCACGTGAATACTTGGGATGATCAGATACGACATACCGATGGGTTCAATCGCTGCACGTGTGGCAGCGTCCTTCATATGATGACCTCGAATGTGCAACATTTGTCATCCACTTTCAGCGCGTATTTTTCGACATCTGAAGCCCCATGTGTCTTGTATTAAATATTGTCTCCGCGTCCGTTACGTCACTTCATGGGTTTCTAAACGTTAACAAGAATCACTCTCTTTGTATGTATTACGACTGCAGATATTTTTTTTAAATTTCGGGTGTCACATGGATCGATACTTAAGAATATAACTAGCGGCTCTCGATGTAATGACGAAAGGTATCGATATATCGCAGGAATAAATACCGACGTATGGGCCTATAAAAATATTGGATGAACATTGTAAATGTACTGCCGGTTTTAAGTTGTATATTTAAGTACTGATTTATTGTTAGATATTCTGTGCGTCAAGAAGCTAATAGTCAGACTATCACACTTAGAGCTAGACTTGTAAGAAAAAGTTGTGAATTGAAATTTTGTAAGCTAATAATGGACTTTGTCCTAATTAAATGTTGTATTGCTATTTTTTTTTGTCGACTATTGTGTCGTTCAATAACAGCTGTGCACATGGTTGATTTTCATGCAATATCTCATTCCAGTTATACTCTTATACTTTATTTTTTTGTCGTTGGCCATATGCCGAAATTTGCAGTTTCTGTTGGTAGCGCTGAGCCCCGATTTCCATTCACTAGTCGCCACCCGCCGCAAAGACAGATCTAGTCATTTAGTTGTTTGTTCACCAATATGAGAAACTGTTTTTTAAGAATGCGAATGTGAAGAAACAGCACACTAACAGCGTTAAAAACAATTTTAACGCAACTGTTGTGCAATTTTTTATGTAGCATATCTTGTTATTCCATTCACACCACCCGTCCTCAATGCAAAACTTTTTTGTACCATCTATACTTCACAAAGTCCACTTCATACAGTCAGATAGAAAGACTTAGCGAGACGAAAGGTCAAAAAGACTACAATTTCAGACGAACATTTTTAAATCTTTGCTGCAAGTCACGGAAAAAGTATAATATAAAATAAAAGCTTAAAAACTCGACATTGCCATTTAGTTATTGACATATCAAACCGTTGCGGAAGAAAATATCGCAGGAACATATATTTATTGTCTGGGAGAAATATCGATTTATCGATAATCAGTATTTTATCTGCAGCTCTAGTACGTATACGTAGGCTGATACCGTGAAAATGTTATGAAGTTTCAGGGATGATGGACAAAGAGAAGTGTATCAGTTAAGGCAAGGGACTCCGGTACGGGAATTAACGAGTCAAAAGTTACTAGAAATGTGTGTCTGATACCTCTGACTGTGGAACACATGTACCGGCACTATTGTGGTTAAGAATGCAGGGTGGGAAACTTTCCGAAGTCGTAGTACTTACCAAAACACTAAAAAAAATTATATATGTGGGCTGTAAAATGCTTACCTTAAGATCTATGAACTCTTATTCAATAGCCCTCAGGTGTGCATTTTAGAGGCTATGTTTATGGGACTTTTTCGTGTTTTGCTCTATTCTACAACCTCTAAAAGTTGTCTAACCTACAATCTTAGCAGCGGCAGTACAGGTACAAGTTTTACACTGTCGGAGACGACAGAACGATTTTCACTTAAAACTTTCAACTTGTTTATTTTCTGACGAGGGCCTCATTTTGATAGAATTATCTTTCTCCATTATTCCTGAAGGTTTGCAACATCATCACCCTATCATCACCCTCTATATACCTTCATATGCATGTGCCGGCGCTTATAACAATGGCTGACGTTTTCGGACACGAGTTCCTATCCTCATTTGGTTCCTCAAGGCACCTTATACATGGCCTCGAAACTTGTCAGTGTACGTCTGAAACGACTTGTATATGTATTGCTGGAAAGAGAAGTATAACACCCTCAAGATAAAGTTTTGTTGACAATCCGTGTGATAGGTAGTCCGTTATTGTATATTTACAAGTATATGAGAAGACATTAAGACAAAGTAGAACACACATGTCTTGGTAAATGGTGTTTAAGAAAATGCATTAGCACACCGTTTATTTCCGGCAGCAAGACAGGCGTGTATTCTCGCATCAAGGTGCGAACGCCATCCTGTGACACATTATCCAAAGCATCTTAGGCCTTTTGATGGAATTAGCCAATGGATCTTGCACATACTGGAGAACGACTAAGTTCCAGCTTCATCATCTCCCACACGTGCTCAACTTATGAGAGATCTGGTGATCTTGTTGCCAGAGCAGTTGTTCAACTTCAAGAAAAACTCTTTGCCTCGGAGCAGCCGTATGTTGATTTCATTTTCCGGCGAAGAAGCACATTACTTTCCTGTCGAAGAAATGGCATTTTTTAAATTTATGGCTAAGAGTGGACTGCTGAGTTTATTTGTTAGACACAATGGAGCGAAACATTATTTCTTGAAAGTTTGTAAGAACCGTAGATTTGATTCGGAGGTTTTGGCACATCTTCCTCTTGTCAGTAGAGCGTCACTGCCACATATGAAGACAGCTGCAATAGACTCTCATGACAAGCACCATCAGTGTATTCTGTATCAGAAATCCGTATAAATGGCAGGTCTTTTCCTGGCAGCATCATAATAGTTTATTTTCTGGCGCCTAACTTAGATTGCAAGAGACGGGCTAAAAGTCGTCTACCATTGACGATGTCACTTACAAACTCTAGATCACTTGGAAAGGATTTTCTTTTCAGCTGAAAACAACTCACTATTACAGTTAGGGACCTTCAGGATTAAAAACTGAATACGATATTTAAATCAGAAATTTAGGATTAAAGAAAATGCTACTTCAAAACGAATTCTAGGTGTACAAATTTTCCGATAACTTAGAAAGGAACACATACATGACTACACAAACAAACACAGAACCATTTACACTAGCCACCCAAACTACGTCTAGTGCCTAGCTAATGTATGTAACAGCAAGCCCCGCAAACATACTTAACTTCAATGTAAATACACCTTTTACACTGCACAGCGTGCCTTGAAAATAGATTAGTACTAGGTGAAGCTCGTGCCACGTATCCTTGAACATGATCTCAGGAAAGGGGCATTCAAGCCGTTTCTCCGGGGATGACACTGAGTGAAGCAGCAAAAACAGCTGAGGCCTGCGGGGCAACAGGCTGGCTGTTTCTTCTACAACAAGCGTGGCTTCCAAGGTTGTCTTGGTGATCATCTTTCGGACACAAGGGACGTGCACTGGAAACTAAAGTGGACACATTATTACTTCGGGTTGTGAGTCGTCGTCATAGACACATCTTGTAGCAGCTCCTAGATTTTCCACTGTTTGTCGCCGCACAGCGGCTTTGGATGCTCTGAGAGCTACTTTCGTTCGTTGTTACGGCTCCGGAAGTCGTAAAAACTGATCTTGCTGCCCACTGTGAGCGTGAAAATTGTGACTGGTTCAGTTCTGGCGCGTGCTTAAGTCTTGCTTTTTCTATATCGAACTCGGTTAAGCATTCTGTTGTTGTTGCCTGTCCATGTGTCGGACCGGCAACTTTAAAAGCGTGTGGGTCGTTTGAAAACATAATAGCTTCAATTTGGAAAGTATCATAGAGTTGTGATTTGACTAACATCTTCTGAAAATTCGTTCCGACTTTTTCCGAACTAGCCGCTCAGCTAAATCTGTTGCGTAAAAGGGACTAGCCGATAGTCTAGACAGACAGCAGGCTGCGTTTGAAGCGCCGCTTTGTTGCTGCAGGAGCAACGAGGCGAGCTCCTGCCTTTCGCCTAAGCCTCTCGATCTTGGTCCCCAGTTGAGAACAGATAATCTGCTTGCGAGCTGGAAGCGATGACTGTCCTCTTCGCGCTAGAGGAATTTTAATACTACGCTCAACGCCGGAAATTCACACCGGAGACTGATAACTAGGCCCTTAGTTGGGTTCTGGTTCGACTGCGAAAAATTGGACGGTTTGGAAGGTGGTCTGTCCGAATTTCCGCCTTCCGCTTCAACGTACACCACATTGGGGGATGCTATAATATTGTAGTGGATACCTTCAGAAGAATGTCAAAAGAGGAACACGAGGGTTCTTCTCCCCATGGTGTCGAGGAGGTAGAAGGTCTTGTTAATTCATTGCTAACCGAGTTTCCAGTGTTGCTTGCTGACCTTGCACAACAAGGACTGAGAAAGGACATTCTCCGACCTGTTAGTCTGGATAAAGTGCTTAAAAATGTCTGCCACACCCGACAGAGCATAACTTCGGTGATCTCGCGGGAACCGGTGTATCAACTGCGACAAGGCCGTTGCCTGGCCCTCAGTGCCTTACCGTTCAAATGGGTGAAGCCGTTCAACAGGAGAACGTAATCCACGACTGGACATGATCTACCCCAGAATAACTGTTGCAACATTGTTTACCTCGAAACGCAGAAGAGTTGAAACAGAGGCCACACTCATAGGCCACCTCATTGACATTTGATCGTCAATGACAGTGACAAAAATTTTTATTAACGCAATGGTTCCGCTGGACACAGTCCTTGAGGGTTTTGCATTTTTTTCGTCGATTTTTATATTTGTACTGGGTATCCTTCCTAAGGGGAGTCAGGGGCATTTTTCCTGATGTTTCACCCAGTATTTGCTGTTTCGTATGTGGAATGTCTAGGTGCAGTCAGACCATCGAATCTTTCATGCTGCGCTTAGTGTCGACAAAAAGTGTCAGTTTTTCCCCATTGCCAATGAAATGATTGTCAAGGCGTAATTTACGTACTCATTCAGTAGAACGGCCAAAAATTAGTCTTGTGCGATATTTCTTTTATCAAGTTGTGTTCAAGACAGTAAAAGACGAAGAACAACAAATGTTCGAGTAGCGACAGCACTGCCACTGTGCCACTGACCACAGACTGGTAGCGCCTTGCGGTAACGCTGTCGGGAGTGGCTGGAGTGCCAGTTATTATCCGATTTGAAATGTTCAGGTTATACATATTCTGAAAACAAATATCTCAATATACTAGATTAGGACCGCTGTGTAGATTTGGCATGTGAAAATCCGATCTTTCCGTCGGCGCTGTGAAACGTCCCCTTAGAAACATTTATACAAGACTGTGCTTAAACTTACTCACAATATTTTTAGCGCAACACAATCTGACTTCCAAAAATCCCTACGAAAGAATGGCCCTGACTAACATTAACCTATACGTTTCACAAATCACTTACCTCACAAAAATCTTCGTTACTCAAGCTACTGCAATACAGCGAGCGCCACTACTGCCAGCTAAATAAAAGATTCAAACAACGGAAGGCACTAACTACTGATAGGTATAGTTAGCAAATGAAAGATTTTAATAGAGAACAAACAATGTATTTACCTTAGTAGTCATAACATATATATCACTTCATGACACCAATTCTTACAAATTTCAAAACTCTGCCATCTCTCTACCCACGTCCACCACTGCTGGCGGCTCACCTCCAACTGCGCAACGCTACGCGCTGTTAGCATCCAGCTGCCGCTGCTCAACACTACAATGGCAGACAACAATGCAAACTAAACACCCACTGCGCACAGCACAGCCAGTGATTTTTCATACCGAGCGCTAAGCGGCGTTACCAATTAAAAAAAACCTAAACATCCCACTTATATAGCCCCCATGCTCCCCACAAAAATGTCTGCCTGTCGTACCTGTCCCGGATTTTTCAAGCATTTTCGTAATTCTATTTGGGATAGGGGGGAGGGGGTGGTATCTGGAGTTGTATTAAATCATTCACATATCTGTGAGTCAATAACGAGGCCCGCCCTGTGCCGCGATGTTAGAAAAATGGTTAATCAGTGTCGTGAATGCAAAATGGCTAATCCGAATTTCAGTTGGCGTGGAGAGTTGCTTCAGTCCACTCGGCCTGACATCCTCATGTAGCGCCATGTTGTTGATTACGTCGGTCCTCTTCGCCGGCCTCTATATGGGCGCCTCTACGTGTTTGTTGTGGTTGATGGTTTTACGCGATTCACTTGGTTGCTCTCCAGTAATGGTATTAATGTCGGAGAAAGTATTAGACGTTTGAGTAAGATTTTCTGTTGGTTCGACCCTCGGATGGTCATTGTCAGCGATAATGCACCAAGTTTCTCTTCGAGGGAGTTTCTGAACTTCTGTTTCCGATCAGGGTTTAAACAAGCCAACACGTCTCCCTATTATCCCCAAAATTCTTTTGCGAAGCAGTTTAATGGTAACCTAAGGTCCTCTCTGACAATTTTCCACTTTAGGGTTCAAATTAAATGTGATCTTTCTTTGTCATGGCTGAACCTAGCCTTTGTTACTGCCAGGCAAGAGGTCCTGCTTCTCTCATGTATGTCTAACCTTTAAATTCACCTTTATCAAATATGCAGTATATACACTCCTGGAAATTGAAATAAGAATACCGTGAATTCATTGTCCCAGGAAGGGGAAACTTTATTGACACATTCCTGGGGTGAGATAAATTACATGATCACACTGACAGAACTACAGGCACATAGACACAGGCAACAGAGCATGCACAATGTCGGCACTAGTACAGTGTATATCCACCTTTCGCAGCAATGCAGGCTGCTATTCTCCCATGGAGACGATCGTAGAGATGCTGGATGTAGTCCTGTGGAACGGTTTGCCATGCCATTTAGACCTGGCGCCTCAGTTGGACCAGCGTTCGTGCTGGACGTGCAGATCGCGTGAGACGACGCTTCATCCAGTCCCAAACATGCTCAATGGGGGACAGATCCGGAGATCTTGCTGGCCCTTCTAGAGCACGTTGGGTGGCACGGCATGCATGCGGACGTGCATTGTCCTGTTGGAACAGCAAGTTCCCTTGCCGGTCTAGGAATGGTAGAACGATGGGTTCGATGACGGTTTGGATTTACTGTGCACTATTCAGTGTCCCCTCGACGATCACCAGAGGTGTACGGCCAGTGTAGGAGATCCCTCCCCACTCCTTGATGCCGGGTGTTGGCCCTGTGTGCCTCGGTCGTATGCAGTCCTGATTGTGGCGCTCACCTGCACGGCGGCAAACACGCATACGACCATCATTGGCACCAAGGCAGAAGCGACTCTCATCGCTGAAGACGACACGTCTCCATTCGTCCCTCCATTCACGCCTGTCGCGACACCACTGGAGGCGGGCTGCACGATGTTGGGGCGTGAGCGGAAGACGGCCTAACGGTGTGCGAGACCGTAGCGCAGCTTCATGGAGACGGTTGCGAATGGTCCTCGCCGATACCCCAGGAGCAACAGTGTCCCTAATTTGCTGGGAAGTGGCGTTGCGGTCCCCTACGGCACTGCGTAGGATCCTACGGTCTTGGCGTGCATCCGTGCGTCGCTGTGGTCCGGTCCCAGGTCGATGTGCACGTGCGCCTTCCGCCGACCACTGGCGACAACATCGATGTACTGTGGAGGCCTCACGCCCCACGTGTCGAGCAATTCAGCGGTACGTCCACCCGGCCTCCCGCATGCCCACTATACGCCCTCGCTCAAAGTCCGTCAACTGCACATACGGTTCACGTCCACGCTGTCGCGGCATGCTACCAGTGTTAAAGACTGCGATGGAGCTCCGTATGCCACGGCAAACTGGCTGACACTGACAGCGGCGGTGCACAAATGCTGCGCAGCTAGCGCCATTCGACGGCCAACACCGCGGTTCCTGGTGTGTGTGCTGTGCCGTGCGTGTGATCATTGCTTGTACAGCCCTCTCGCAGTGTCCGGAGCAAGTATGGTGGGTCTGACACACCGGTGTTAATGTGTTCTTTTTTCCATTGCCAGGAGTGTATATGACTTTTTTGTCCAATGATATTGGTGCTAAGTTAATCAAGGATAATTGTCATAGAGCCAGGGCTAATCTTCACAGCGCGCATAAAAGGGAAATAGTGCGATGTAATCACGGCCGACGTCCGGGGATCGTTCATGTTGCGGATATAGTCTCTGTGACAAATTCTGGGAGTAGGGACTCTGCGAGTAAGGCGTCGGGAAAAATGTAACCCCGCTTGTGGGCCCGTATGAAGTGGTGGAGGTACCCACTCCGGTTACACGGGGCTCCATAAGGATGAAAGTGGAAATGGTATAAACGTAGGCTTTCGCGGTCACTGTCACATTCAAAAACCTTTTTCTGGTTGAGTGTCCGCATTTTCAGTATATATAAAACTACGATGTTGCGGTCCCTGTTGCAAGCGATCTTCTTCAGTAAGCAAAAACACCCTGAAGAAGGTCGCTTACGAGAGGGAGCTAAACGTCGGTGGTATTACATACTCCGGCAGTGCGATCACAATCCCAGAAGAAATGTATTGAAAGTGGAAATTAGTTGCTGGTGCAACTTACCCAAGTTAATAGAGGTGGTGTTAATCAATTTTTCTCGTGAGTCCCTCGTCCTCCTCTTCCCCCCCCCCCCTTCCCGATAATAACGACCTTTTTTATTTTATTTTATTTTATTTTTTAGGAAAAGGGGGTTGAGGCTCTGGGCCGTTGGGTGATCGACAGATCGAATCAGTTCTCCAGCAACCCAGTCTTTGACATGAAGTGGTCGTAGCACATTTGCCGCGCGCTGTTGGTCGGGCATTGCTTCGGGAGTGGCAGTGGGTGAAACTCTAAGGGTGGAGCAGATCCACGGAGCTATAGAATGGCTGTATCTTCTGCCACCCTCGTGGCAACCAAGTTTGTCTGGCTGAGCACCTTCCGGACACGAGGGACGTGAACAGGGAACAGGAGTGGACACATTATTCTTCTCAGCTGACTAGAGTGGAGACGGACGCTGGGTCGTCGTCATCCTCACATCTCCTGGCGGTTCCACGTTTTTCCTCTGTCACTACACAACGGCATTGGATGATCGGTGAACTACTTTTAGTTCGTTGCTTCGGTGGTGAGACCAAGCGGCCTTCGTGAAGACTAATCTTGATCCAGCTACGAGCGTGACAATTGTGACAGCTTCTTGAGAGCGTTTGTGTCTTGCTGCTACTATATCGGATTCGTTTCAGTCTCATATTGTTTTTGCCTGTTCCTGTGTCTTGCTGGGCACTTTGAGGAGCGTCTCGCTCTTATAAAAACATAGCAGCTTCAGTTTGGTAATTTTTAGAAAGATATCACGTTTACGACAGTGACTCTTAATGTTTTTGTTTTCACTATTGCATTTTCGGCCTTTGGCCATTATCAAGTGCCGCTGAAATACTACATGTTTATAAAATAGTTTACAAAATTCCTTGTGTATTTTGACCTTCAGCCGATTACACAATTGGAAAAATGACAATGACCTAATACAGAAATTGCAGTAGTGGAAATAAAAAGTTTAACAGTCACTGGCATAAACATGATGCTTTTTCTAAGAAGTTTACATGTATTTGAATCCCACTTATGAAAAGTTAATTAAGTTGGTAATTGTTACAGGGTGGTGATATCACTGTCTGTTTAAAATTATTGGGGGTCTTCAATTATTAAGTTCAGTGTGTCATTATCCGTAACGTTCAAAATATTTTGCTGCCTGGAACGTCGTGCGTTAAATCGCCAAGTCGCTTCCTTTAGTTATTTGGGACGCACAAGCTAGAGTCTCTTACTGGGTCAAATCTTGTTGAACGTACACTTCCAAGAAAAGCTTGGGCTTTACGTTGGTGAGGTTCGCCAGCCAGCCGTTCGCGTCTTCTCTCTATCTATGTATTCCGTCCAGAGAGCGAGTAAAACATTTACCATTTCCTCCTCATGGCGTGATTTGAAGCTGAATCTCGGTTGGCCGCTGAACTTCTTTACAGGTAGGTGTAACTGGGGTTGATTCTCTTGGCCAGTTACGTAATTATCATTTAATGACTTATAACAACTGTTTCGTCTACGCTGCCAGTGTGTAAACTCATGACTTAAGGTTTCATTCGTTTTATTTAAAAGTTACTTCTCTGTTCACCAGGCTGCTATTGTTTGTTTGTGCCTTTAGCGAGTATCCACCGGTTGCTTAGAGAGGAGGGGTGTGGTGAGCAGCGTATCCGTCCGGTCCTAAGTAATATCGAGGCCTTTCGTCCGGACCACACTGCGTGAAGCGTTATAGTTCCATATCAACCAGCTTTAATTGTTTTTCTCCGTGTAGTGAACTTTTTAGGTAAATGTGAATTATTTGTTGCACTATAGTCCAACATGTTCTAAAGATATTTATTGTGTTTTTCACTAGAAGACTGTTTTCCTACCATGTTATGCTTGGTGTACTTCACTTTTGCAGTTAAATAGATTAGTTTTACCCAGTATCAGAAATTGTTCTTAATCTGTTTCGCTTAATTGGAAGCCTTTGTCTTAGTATGTCTAGGTCCTGTTGACCTAACTGGTAGCGTAACTTTTCCCGAGAAGAGTTAGTAAAAATCTTGATACGAATGATGTTCAATTCCCTTTTTTCCCGTTGGTTCTGCTCTCCAGCAACCTTACGCCCAGTAATGCTTGGATACAGACAGTTCGAGCTTTTTGGCACTGGAAGTTAAACTTAGGCAAGAGCTACAGAGCTCACTCAACATGTTTGAGTGTAGGCATGGTACATCTAAATCTACGTGATTACTCTGCCATTCACAATAATGTGTGTGGCAGACGGTTCAGTGAACCACCTTCAAGCTGTCTCGAACGTCGTGCGGGAAAAAGGAGCCCTTAATTTTTTCTGTGCGGGCCCTGATGTCTCTTATTTTATCGTTGTGATCATTTCTCCCTATGTAGGTGGGTTACAACAGAATTTTTTTACGATCGGAGCAGAGAACAGGTGATCGAAATTTCATGACGAGATCCCGTCGCAATGAAAAACGCCTTTGCTTTAATGTTTGCCACTCCGATTCACGTATCACGTTTGTGGCACTATCTCTCCTACTTAGCGATAGTACAAAACGAGCTGCCCTTATTTGAACTTTTTCTATGTAATCAATCAGTCCCACCTGATGTGGATCCCACACCGCACAGCAACACTCCAGAATAGGGCGGACAAGGGTGGTATAAGCAGTGTCTTTAGTAGACCTGTTGCAGGTCGCGCGGGTTTAGCCGGGCGGTCTTAGGCGCTGCAGTCATAGACTGTGCTGTTGGTCCCGGCGGATGTTCGAGTCCTCCCTCGGGCATGGGTGTGTTTCACACACATTTGAACATTTTTTGAACATACCTGTTATACCTTCTAAGTGATCTGCTAATGAATTGCAATCTTTGGTTGGCTCTACCCACTACTTTACCTATGTGATCGTTCCCATTTAGTGTATTTGTTATTGTAATCCCTAAGTATTTAGTTGAATTTACAGCCTTCACATTTGTGGGGCTTATGGCGTAATCAAAATTTAGAGGATTTCTTTTAGTAGTCAAATGAATAACTTCACAATTTTCTTTACTCAGGGTCAATTTACACTTTTCGCAACATACAGATATCTTATGTAAATCATTTTGCGATTCGTTTCCGTTATCTGATGACTTTACAAGACGGTATAAGACAGCATCATCTGCAATCGACCTAAGACGGCTACTGAGATTGCCTCCTATGTCGTTAATGTAGATCAGGAACAACAGAGGACTTACAACACTTACTTGGGGAACGTCGGATATTATTTCTGTTTTACTTACGCTAAGGATCCAGAAAGGTGGCACCCTATTACTTGTAGCCAATTAGACATCCGTAAACATGGCCACTAATCCCGTTCAAAATAGCGATCACTGAGCACGTAAGCCTACGTTTAGTCACACTCACAATGTTGAATCTTTACGATAACATCCAGTACAATCGTCTGCTTACAGACTAGTTGACAAATTTCAGCCGCGCACAAGAAATACCGATTTCAGTATGCAAACATACACTCTGTAGGGTAAATCACTCATCGTTTAACAAATGGAAAATGGAGTACCACAAACAAGTCACACCAACGGCCCACTGAGTAGGACTCCACTAAATCACTAGCACCTGAACGACTCGGAAGCGAGTATAGCAAAAGTGTGCATGAACTACCTGTGTGACGGACCCGTCAGTAATACACAGACCGATCTGCTGCGCTACTGGTCATTGTGAAATAGAAATACACGTTTAACTGCGTCACTTTGGGCCGTAGTTATACTTTTGCCTGAGTTGTACAAACATCAATTCTCATAGCTGTAACACTATCAGGAACCTAGTCGTTCACAGCAAGACTATAAAACCTGGTAGCAGGAATGTATTGCTAAACACAGAATAAAACGTAATGAACCTCTAAACAAGCAACTGCCCAATGCACGACATACGCAAATTTAGTCAAACAGAGATGAAACCTTAGTTCAGCGAATGTAAACCACTCAACCAAAGCATCGAATCGGATCCAGTTAAACGGTGTATTAAGAACATTAGGAACCTACACTGGCAATAGTCATCGTAAAAAATGAGCAACCAAAAGCAGCACTCATGATTCACTTTCGCTGCTCTCTCTATTCATCAATAAAGTCACTGCAAGAAGCAACTATCCACGGTGTTCCGCAACCGCAGAGATCCAACTGCCTACATGACATCGGGAAGGGAAAGACCTGCTGGTCCAAAGAAGACAACTGTGGCACTTAATACCACGAAACTTCCGCCATCCTGCAGGGGTTGCAAACTGTATCACAACACCCTACAAAAACGGACTGCAACTCCAGAACAGCGTGCCTCGTCAGTGCGCAGCGCTCATGTGACGACGCGTGGTCTTGTCGCTACACCACACAAAACGGTACCGTACTCCATAGACACGGCGTTTCAAATTACGTCGCGTGAACGTCCGGCACTGCATCTGCACGGGCATATGTGCCTGTGCAATTTAGTGGGCACTGACTACTTTACTCGACAGAAACACCAAATGTGGCCTCGAGGTGTAGCTGACGGCTCCTCTCACCAAGAAGCTTGGGATCGGGCAGCTGTGTCGTGGGTGAATTCACTCTGAGTCAACTCACCAAGTCTACGCCATACGTCTCACACTCGCATGCGGACGGGACCTACTCGCACCACTGAAAAAGATCCATTCTACTCTCTAGTCAACATTTTCACCACACCAGAGCATCTGTGCTAGGCTGTGAAGTGGTATGGGTGTTAACCTGGCCAGAGGCACAAGTGATCTTCATCCTGGGACAAACACACAGTGCCACTTGGTGCCCGATAATATAAGTGCAGCATGTGCCTTGACCTTTTCCCTTGATGATGTTCGGTTGTCAAACGCTGTTCGCACAATGCCTCGATCTAGAAGAGCGATTAAACCATGTGGACGTCCAGAACCTTGTATATAGGTGTAGGAATGTTCCACAGACCACTGTCGAAAGCTGCGACAATTCACCGACAAATTGTGCTCAATATTTGCAGCAAGGCATTGTACGTCCAGCCAGCATCCCGTAGGCTCTCAATCCACAAAAAAAAGCACTCCGTCTTCAGGCCACAAGTGTCATCCTCAGTGGAGGATGCTGATAGGAAGGGCGTGTGGTCAGCACACCGCTCTCCCGGTCGTTATGATGGTTTTCTTTGACCGGAGCCGCTACTATTCGATCGAGTAGCTCCTCTATTGGCATCACGAGGCTGAGTGCACCCCGAAAAATGGCAACAGCGCATGGCGGCTGGATGGTCACCCATCGAAGTGCTGGCCACGCCCGACAGAGCATAACTTCGGTGATCTCGCGGGAACCTGTGTATCCACTGCGACAAGGCCGTTGCCAGGCCCTCAGTGCCTTACCGTTCAAATGGGTGAAGCCGTTCAACAGGAGAACGTAATCAACGACTGGACATGATCTACCCCAGAATAAATGTTGCAACACTGTTTACCTCGAAACGCAGAAGAGTTGAAACAGAGGCCACACTCATAGGCCACCTCATTTACATTTGATCGTCAATGACAGTGACAAAAATTTTTATTAACGCAATGGTTCCACTGGACACAGTCCTTGAGGGTTTTGCATTTTTTTCGTCGATGTTTATATTTGTACTGGGTATCCTTCCTAAGGGGCGTCAGGGGCATTTTTCCTGATGTTTCGCCCAGTATTTGCTGTTTCGTATGTGGAATGTCTAGGTGCAGTCAGACCATCGAATCTCTCATGCTGCGCTTAGTGTCGACAAAAAGGTCAGTTTTACCCCATTGCGGACGAAGTGATTGTCAAGGCGTAATTTACGTACTCATTCAGTAGAACGGCCAAAAATTAGTCTTGTGCGATATTTCTTTTATCAAGTTGTGTTGAAGACAGTAAAAGACGAAGAACAACAAATGTCCGAGTAGCGACAGCACTGCCACTGACCACAGACTGGTAACGCCTTGCAGTAACGCTGTCGGCCGTTGCTGGAGTGCCGGTTATTATCCCATTTGAAATGTTCAGGTTATACATACTTTGAAAACAAATATCTCAATATGCTAGATTAGGACCGCTGTGTAGATTTGGCATGTGAAAATCCGATCTTTCCGTCGGCGCTGGCACTTTATGAAACTTGCAGAATTAGCAGAATTTGTTTGGGCTGACTCCAGGTACACGTAGCTGAAGCGAAAGTGCACGTATTTGCTGAAATACCAGAGGAGATGCGCCTCATGCGTCGTTGTAGGAGGACACACACACACACACACACACACACACACATAGTCTGAAAATCGATGCATCAATCGCCAATGGGCGATAAATCAGCAAGTCATGGGGAACAATTTTATCACGGACAGAGTGCTTCTATCACTTCATGATGGAACTAGGCAGCCTTTCGTACTTCTTATGCCCCTGAGAAGCGGCAGGGCATAGGCTTTCTGCCATATATGTGTTGTGTGTTGCCTATCTGCATCTACGTCCACATCTACTTGATGCCTGCGAAAGGATTCATCGAACCACCTTCAAGTTACTTCTCTGCCGTTCCTCTCTAGGACGGCGATAGGGGAGGACGAGCATTTAAATCTTTCTTTGAGAGCTCTGACTTCTCTTACTTTATAGCGACGATCGGTTCTTCCTTCGCAGGTGGCTGCCAAAACGATATTTCCGCAATTGTAGAAGAAAATTTGTGATTAAAATTTCAAGGAAAAATTACGCCGCAAAGAAAAAAGCCTTTGTTTTAGTGATTACCTCCCTAATTCAAGTACCGTGTCCGCAGCAATTTTCCTCCTTCTTCGTGATAACGCAGAACTAGCTAACTACTTTCAACTTTTTCGAAGTACTCTGTCAGTTCCATCTGATGCGGTATGTACATCGCTCAGCAATACTCGAGAAGAGGGCGTACAAGCGTGTTGCAAACAGCCTCTTTGGTAAACCTGTTGCACTTCCTAGGTGTTCTGACAAGAAATAGAAGTAGGTTTGCTTTCCTTGCATTATCTAATCGATCGTTCCAACTTAAGTCACTCATAATTATAATAAGTATTTAATTGAATTTACAGCCCTTAGATGGGTGATTTATCTTGTAACCGAAATTTAGCGAATTTCTTTTAGTGCCCATGTGCGTGACTTCAGTTAATTAGGGTCAGTTGTTACTTTCCATATCACGCCGATATCTTGCTTAAATTCTTTTGCAACTCATTTTGAGCATAGATGACTTTACAAGACGGTCAACGACAACATCATCCGCTCTGTATGAAACGGGTAGGTGCAGAAAAATTAAAGCCCTTGATTCGCTTCTAAATTGTTTTCCTCCTCTTATTTCTTTTCTTCATTTTTAGTCAGTAGTCTTCCGAATGGTTTGATACAGCCCGTTATGAATTATCTTCTGCGCCATCCACTTCGTTTCGGAGTACCACTTGCTACCGACATCCTCAATTATTTGGTGTTTTTATTTCATTCTCTGTCTTCCTCTACAGTTTCACCCTCCACAACTCCCTCTAATACCATGGAAGACACTCCCTGAGGTCCTAACAGATGTCACATCCTTTCCCTTCTTCTTGTCTGTGATTTCCACAAACTCCTTTCGATTCTGCATGGAACCTCCTCATTCCTTACCTGATCATACCACCCAATTTCCAACATTCTTCTGTAGGACCACATCTCAAATGTTTCGATCCTCTTCCGTTCCGGTTTTCCCACAGTCGATGTTTCACTATCATACAAGTGCTCCAAGCGTACATCCTCAGAAACGTTTCCCAGGAGCAAATCCTATGTTTGGCACTAGTAGACTTGTCTTGGCCATAAATGCCGTTTTCTATCCAGTGTTAGCCTGCTTTCGGTGTCTTCCTTGGTCCGTCCGTCATTGGATATTTTACTGCCTAGACAGTCAAATTCCTTAATTTCATCTACTTCGTGACCATTAATCCTGATATTAAGTTTGTCATTGTTCTCGTTTCTGCTGCTTCTCATTACTTGCGTCTTTCTTCGATTTACTTTCAGTTCATATTCATTACACATTAGACTGTTCATTCCATTCCGCTGACACTGTAATGCTTCTTAAATTGTGCTGATGATAGCTATGTCATCAGCGAATCATATAATTGATATCCTTCCAAGTTGAATTTTAGTTCCACTCTTGAACCTTTGTTTTATTTTCATGATTGCATCTTAGATGTACAGACTGAGCAATAGGGGCGAAAGACTACATCCCTGTCTTTCAAACTTTTAATCCGAATTTTAGTTTGTGGGATGGAGTTCCATGACACATGCACTCGCACGATAATGTCGTTTGTGGGTGACTCTGGGCCAGTCGTACTCGATTGGAGACAGATGTGGGGTGATCGAGCAGGCAAAGGCAACATGTCGACACCCTGAAAAGCATGTTGGATTACAAAAGTGGGTTTTCCTAGACGAAAACACGATCTTTATCCTGTTGGCAAAACACCCCCTGGAATGAATGACAGCATGACGGGTCAAATTACCAGACTCACGTATAGTCAGGGTGCTTGCGAGAGTGTTCCTGCTGTCATACAAAATCGTATCCCACACCATAACTCGAGGTGTAGGTCCAGTGCATCTAGCACGCAGACATGTTGTTGGCCAGCCCTCAGCTGGCCTGCTTCTACGACCGTCACCTGCACCGAAGTACAATCAGCTTTCATAAGAAAACACAGCAGAATTTCAACCTGCCCTACAATGAGTTCTCACCTGACTCTGCTGTAGTCGCAAATGGCGGAGCTTTGGGTTGGTGGAATGCATGGTACAGAGTGTCTGGCTCGGAGCTGTCCTTGACGTAACTGATTTGTAATTGTTCGTAATGTCACTTTGGTGGCAACTGCTGCTCGAATTGGTGCTGTAGATGCAGTATGATGCGTCAGAGCCATACTCCTTAACGATAGTCTTGCTTCTCTGTACTGTCAGATGAATGTCCAGGAACGAGTCTCCTGCGATGGTACATTCTCGAGACCACCGCTGAGTATCAATCAAGTACAGTAGCTATATTCTTGGCAAGTCTTTCTGCAGTATTGGAGGAGGGACATTCAGCTTCTCGTTGCTCTAATAAAGTGGAGAGGTTGAAAGTCTATAAGGTATTGATAATGACATCTTTAACATCTTAAATAAATTGTTGACTAACATCAACTCATCATGGCCATTCCCAAGGGTCACTAAGGCCCACGACCATTACATTGTGTATTTAAGGCAAACCTGATTTGTATCCTCATACTCGGGCTACAAGTACCACTTTTGTGACACGGTTTTTTAGATGTAGAATCACAACTTACGTGTATGTTGCACAGCTCCCTCTTCATGTTGCGATTTTTTGCTCGTCAGTTGGTGGGTGAGAAACAGCATACTGTAAGCATGTTTCGAATTTGAAGACTTTGTTGACACATGAAGCCCCCTATCCCTCAGCTTGACTATGTCTGACGACAAAAGTGTGCTTCGACACTTAGCAACAATACAACACTTTTGGTTCAACTTTCACACAGTCATAAATCGGCCCCATCCGATTTCCATCTGTTTCCAGAACTTGAAAAGCTCCTTGGAGGTCTTCACATTGATTGTAATGAAGCAGTGCAAGTAGTTATAAGGTTTTGAGTAGTAGAACAAACTTTGTGTGATGCATTTTGTTAGTGCAGGTTGCCTACATTGGGGGCACATACACTCCTGGAAATGGAAAAAAGAACACATTGACACCGGTGTGTCAGACCCACCATACTTGCTCCGGACACTGCGAGAGGGCTGTACAAGCAATGATCACACGCACCGCACAGCGGACACACCAGGAACTGCGGTGTTGGCCGTCGAATGGCGCTAGCTGCGCAGCATTTGTGCACCGCCGCCGTCAGTGTCAGCCAGTTTGCCGTGGCATACGGAGCTCCATCGCAGTCTTTAACACTGGTAGCATGCCGCGACAGCGTGGACGTGAACCGTATGTGCAGTTGACGGACTTTGAGCGAGGGCGTATAGTGGGCATGCGGGAAGCCGGGTGGACGTACCGCCGAATTGCTCAACACGTGGGGCGTGAGGTCTCCACAGTACATCGATATTGTCGCCAGTGGTCGGCGGAAGGTGCACGTGCCCGTCGACCTGGGACTGGACCACAGCGATGCACGGATGCACGCCAAGACCGTAGGATCCTACGCAGTGCCGTAGGGGACCGCACCGCCACTTCCCAGCAAATTAGGGACACTGTTGCTCATGGGGTATCGACGAGGACCATTCGCAACCGTCTCCATGAAGCTGGGCTACGATCCCGCACACCATTAGGCCGTCTTCCGCTCACGCCCCAACATCGTGCAGCCCGCCTCAAGTGGTGTCGCGACAGGCCTGAATGGAGGGACGAATGGAGACGTGTCCTCTTCAGCGATTAGAGTCGCTTCTGCCATGGTGCCAATGATGGTCGTATGCGTGTTTGGCGCCGTGCAGGTGAGCCCCACAATCAGGACTGCATACGACCGAGGCACACAGGGCCAATACCCGGCTTCATGGTGTGGGGAGCGATCTCCTACACTGACCGTACACCTCTGGAGATCGTCGAGGGGACACTGAATAGTGCACAGTACATCCAAACCGTCATCGAACCCATCGTTCTACCATTCCTTGACCGGCAACCGAACTTGCTGTTCCAACAGGACAATGCACGTCCGCATGTATCCCGTGCCACCCAACGTGCTCTAGAAGGTGTAAGTCAACTACCCTTGCCAGCAAGATCTCCGGATCTGTTGCCCATTGAGCATTTTTGGGACTGGATGAAGCGTCGTCTCACGCGGTCTGCACGTCCAGCACGAAAGCTGGTCCAACTGAGGCGCCAGGTGGAAATGGCATGGCAAGCCGTTCCGCAGGACTACATCCAGCATCTCTACGATCGTCTCCATGGGAGAATAGCAGCCTGCATTGCTGCGAAATGTGGATATACACTGTATTAATGCCGACATTGTGCATGCTGTGTTGCCTGTGTCTATGTGCCTGTGGTTCTGTCAGTGTGATCATGTGATGTATCTGACCCCATGAATGTGTCAATAAAGTTTCCCCTTCCTGGGACAATGAATTCACGGTGTTCTTATTTCAATTTCCAGGAGTGTATGTACTCAGGGTAAAACCTATAGTTCTCCTTTGATTGACAAGCACTTAACCTGTTGTTCTCCTTTGATTGACAGGTACCTAACCCCTTTCTTCTATTACAGGGATCCTTCCTTTTATTAACAGGCACTTAACCTATTGTTCTCCACTTCCACCTGTCCCCTCTTAGCAAACCTCCCCATTTCCTGACTATTACAGGTACACTTTCAGTTCTGAGTTAGTGGAATAGCCTCTATCATTCTTATCAGTTTCATTGAGTATTTAATGAAATTCATCAATTAATTAACATATCCCCCTCTGACAACCCCCTCAGCTCTCTGCCTTCCTCCCATAAATTGGCAGGAAAAAGGCTCAGTCAATCGGTTATATGGAGGCAATTCAGTTGCAATGTGTGGAATATTGTTTAAACACTTTAAACAATTTAGGTGATTCAAGGCAGTGTAGGGAATGTATGGAAATTGGTGGTTCTTTCGTGGAGAGGAAGGCTCTCATAACAGGAAATTCAAGTCTACATTGTTTATTCATACAAAATTGTGTTTGTGGGAGTTCGAATTCTCTTGCTCATCATTCTCTGCTGTTTGGAAACACGTAGGTCTTGTAAGAAGTAATTACATGTGGCAAACATGTTACATAACCTAATTTGGGCACTGTACTTTGGGTGTCTTAACCTAATGTTTGGCTCTTAGTTAGCACTTAAACTAATTCTCTGTTAAGTGGGTTTCCATGTCACCCCCATTTTCTGAAACTGTTGTACCGCTTTTGATACCAAATTAAGTATTTAGTTATGCCCTCTGACCATTTTTTGGTATGTTTTTCGACTTTCACATGCTTTTGAATGCCATTTCTGGTACATTCTCTTAAGCTATTGTACTGCATTTTACATAAAAAATTATGTATATTAACCTACTGTTTTGCACTTTACCTGCTGTTCTGCTCCATGCCACCCTCTGATACAAACCCTCTCCTTATCTATTGTACCACTAACATTACTCTGATATAAAAACTTTATCTAAATTAATTAAACTGATATTCTTCACATATTTTTTTTTAATTTGCAGCATCCTATTGGTCAGTGAAATCGATGGAATATGCTTTAAAAAAAGATTGTAGATAAAAATAAATCCTGCCACCTGATGCCTGACGACGACACCACCAACTCTGCAAGTGTCTGAAGTCCCCAGCAGTCGGTGTTTACCGGCGACCCATTGAAGTGACGACGTGACCTTCAGCTGCTGAGCTACATGGAGGTGTCTGTTCAGGTCCCGCAAGAATGTAAAGGCAGCATCGTTTTCATACTTGACACCTGATAAATTTCTGTCGAAATGCGTGTTCACCTACGAACTGTTGCTGGTGTGATAGTGCAGAGCTGCATTTGTCAATGAATAAGGGATGTAATTACAATTTAAAAAAGCCCTAGAGTCTTTATCGATTTCACCACTTTCACGAAACCTTTTGGTATTTTCTACACTCATAAATCCAGGCGACACACAGTGGCGTTATATATATTCAGACAAGCAAGTCAGGTTTCTGTGTCAGTGCAATCCATGCATTGCTACCACCATCCAAATCTCACGATTTTCCTTGGACTAGGAAATCATTCTGAACCATTGAGTAACTAGAAATTTATCCTGTTTGCGAAGAGCTTTACATGAGAACTCGAAAAAAAATAACAGAAGAAACTGATATTTCCACTTGCCAATCTCGATGTCGGTGATATAACTGATTCCAAATAGTCCCTATAATTTACAAAATCAGCCAAGGTGTTTCTCATGTCTAGAGGACCAGCAAACGTGCCTTCCACCTGCCTTTCACCTGCTAGAGGTACACACCATTATCGATGTTCTCTCAACTAAATAAAGGAGCGAAATGTGCAGAATCAGTCAACTGAACAATTGACATATGGCGCAACCTCGTAAGAACATTAACAAATTCAGAAAGTTATTCGGCTGAGGAACGTGGTATGAAACAACCAAACAATTTACGTGGGAGGGAAATAATGGTCCAGCACAAACACAAGTCCATACTGGAACTTCTCAAATTTCCATGCAACCACGAAGGCTGTCTGATACATACAAAGTATTAGTTAGTTATTCGGTCGTCGAGAGGACGACACAGCTAAGTCAGCTGAATTCCTACACCCAAACAGGCCTCACCATTTGGACAGCTCCTGTCGTTAGCTAGAAATGTGAATCATTCCCGCCACAGGTCACCAGCGCTGCATGCCAAGCACACAGAGACAATCGTCCTAGGAAAAGAAAAACGGCCACATGTATATTTTATACCTGTACTTACAATTAAATACACTCCTCGAAATTGAAATAGGAACACCGTGAATTCATTGTCCCAGGAAGGGGAAACTTTATTGACACATTCCTGGGGTCAGATACATCACATGATCACACTGACAGAACCACAGGCACATAGACACAGGCAAAAGAGCCTGCACAAGGTCGGCACTAGTACAGTGTATATCCACTTTTCGCAGCAATGCAGGCTGCTATTCTCCCATGGAAACGATCGTAGAGATGCTGGATGTAGTCCTGTGGAACGGCTTGCCGTGCCATTTCCACCTGGCGCCTCAGTTGGACCAGCGTTCGTGCTGGACGTGCAGACTGCGTGAGACGACGCTTCATCCAGTCCCAAACATGCTCAATGGGGGACAGATCCGGAGATCTTGCTGGCCAGGGTAGTTGACTTACACCTTCTAGAGCACGTTGGGTGGCACGGGATACATGCGGACGTGCATTGTCCTGTTGGAACAGCAAGTTCGCTTGCCGGTCTAGGAATGGTAAAACGATGGGTTCAATGACGGTTTGGATGTACCGTGCTCTATTCAGTGTCCCCTCGACGATCACCAGAGGTGTACGGCCAGTGTAGGAGATCGCTCCCCACACCATGATGCCGGGTGTTGGCCCTGTGTGCCTCGGTCGTATGCAGTCCTGATTGTGGCGCTCACCTGCACGGCGCCAAACACGCATACGACCATCATTGGCACCAAGGCAGAAGCGACTCTCATCGCTGAAGACGACACGTCTCCATTCGTCCCTCCATTCACGCCTGTCGCGACACCACTGGAGGCGGGCTGCACGATGTTGGGGCGTGAGCGGAAGACGGCCTAACGGTGTGCGGGACCGTAGCCCAGCTTGAAGGAGACGGTTGCGAATGGTCCTCGCCGATACCCCAGGAGCAACAGTGTCCCTAATTTGCTGGGAAGCGGCGGTGCGGTCCCCTACGGCACTGCGTAGGATCCTACGGTCTTGGCGTGCATCCGTGCGTCGCTGCGGTCCGATCCCAGGTCGACGGGCACGTGCACCTTCCGCCGATCACTGGCGACAACATCGATGTACTGTGGAGACCTCACGCCCCACGTGTTGAGCAATTCGGCGGTACGTCCACCCGGCTTCCCGCATGCCCACTATACGCCCTCGCTCAAAGTCCGTCAGCCGCACATACGGTTCACGTCCACGCTGTCACGGCATGCTACCAGTGTTAAAGACTGCAGATGGAGCTCCATATGCCACGGCAAACTGGCTGACACTGACGGCGGCGGTGCACAAATGCTGCGCAGCTAGCGCTATTCGACGGCCAACACCGCGGTTCCTGGTGTGTCCGCTGTGCCGTGCGTGTGATCATTGCTTGTACAGCCCTCTCGCAGTGTCCGGAGCAAGTATGGTGGGTCTGACACACCGGTGTCAATGTGTTCTTTTTTCCATTTCCAGGAGTGTATTACGGTTGGGCTCTCAATTGGATGACATTCGACAATGAGTGGCTGAGGCTCTGGAAATAGAAATTTCTGTACCATTCTTACGACTTAACATACTCTTCCCTATGCTATAACACTTTTCCACATCAAATCCATACCTTCCTTACAACTGGACATAGTTATTTCCTTCACACATGTCAGAACACAAACACATACTTTATAAGCCTGATGCTCATGGTCGACTTATTACACATCCCCTACTACTAAGTATAATACTTCGCCAATAGCTTATTGCCGGTGATGCAAAATAATACTGACCGAACGTCGGGGATGGGTGGACATGTCTCACAAGTTTTTTTGCTAGTGGTCCAATCTTCTTACAAACGGCCAGAAGTTAAAAAAACATGACCATATTACTATTACAAGCGATCTTGGTTCTACAGGTGCACACAATATCCATGTTAAAAGCTATACCAGCTATACCTCCGAATGGTTTTTCCAGACAAATACTGCGACACTGAATATAGATGATGATCGCTGGAGTGTATATTATCATACCAGCAGTGCAGTTACACGTCACCGATGGTGAAACTTCGTGATAAAGTTACGGAATCTAGAAAGTGATTCGGCTAAGTAACATGGTATGGAGTTGGTATTTGCAGCTCCCTCATGCTGCCACTAGATATTTCTCCAGTATTTGTAATGTATTCTGTCTCGAAGACACATCAGAGGTTCGTTGATATATCGACTGTATTGCACTGTTGATTGAGAAGGATCACAAACAATAGTAGATGGTGTGCTGATAGAGGTTTCATAAATCTAGAGCAACACTTTCAGTAGTGTTTTGACCATTTCATGGAAACAGGAAGAGGTTGTTGTAGCCCTGCCAACTGTGCATGACATATAAGGTCAGTGCCGAATGAAGCCTGTTTCTGCAATATGAGGTAGGATAAAAGAGAGTACGGGAACTGGTAGAAGAATGAGGATTTTGCTACTGCATTGTTGTGTGTCCACAATCTACGTACAGATACTGCGCTCTGAAGCAGATTCGCGGCCCTCAGGGCCTGTTCACGTCTATCGTCCCAACATTCTATCATCGTTATTTTGCACCATTCAACAAATAAAATTATGTTTTATGAAATCTTCACTAACTTCATCTGATAGAGAACTCGATTATACTTTTACTCCATCTCCCTCCACCCATACAGTGAAAACAAATACCGTATGCATGCTGGTACTGAGCACATATAGGGATCCTATTAAATATACAGGTACTGATCAACTGCACAGCCACTTAAAAGTTTCATCACCTGTACTGTAGGAGGATTACCGAATCCGACAGACTATACTGTAACTCACAAGAGACGCTCCCTGGGACCCTTTGTAGTTGTATTAAAGATTGCTGTTTTGTTTCTAATGTAACACGCTTTCTACACTGTCATACATTTTGTTTTATCCACCATGACTTCAAAGGTCTGTGTCAGGCTCTAAACTGACATTAACATGCTTTGATCCATTAGCTCTCGCAGAAAATTAGACGTCGCATGGTGTAAATCATGTTGTTCTACAGCTACCATAGCACACTACACACACTGTATGATTTTAAATAAAATACAGTTACAACATAAGGAAACTAGAGAAGTTTTGTGATGTTGTGGAGCGTTTCCAAACTGCTGTCCGAAGGTGACTGACGACCTCTACATTTAAACTCATCTGTCACAGAGACGGAATAGCTGATGGTCCTGCGTTCCATTTCGACTAATTCCTCATATTGCAATCAGGTATATGGTCACTGTTTCGATGCTAGCTGTCCCCAGAAGGTGTTGCTCCTCCATCACAGCGCTTTCTCGAGCTCAAACAAGCGATGCCAGTCAATCATTATGTGTTAACCAACAGAGTACCAGTGTACAGATGGGTATGGAAAAGGCACCGTCGATGTACTGAAGTAATAAGCATTACAGTTGATAGCGCAAACAATTTTAGTAATTTTACAGTAATTTCAACACCGACCAATGATGCGACAATATGTTTCCCAATTTCAGCATCATAGCTAAACAGCCCCTTCTCTACCTCTCGAGTATCATTGTGCTTGTAGATCGATGTCTGTAAAGTACATAAATTCATTGTTAATTCTCGAACACATACATCATCAAAGTATACCAGACAGTGTTCTACATATTTCTAGCACCTCGAGCGTATTGCATAATTTATTACTTATCTCTATGCTGATGGGAGTCGCAGATCTTTCTCTCACTCATGGATAAAATTGAGGCTGAAAGACCCCCTCGTACTGTCCTTTACCAGCCCACCCTGCAGAAGAATTACCTACTTAATTTGCAGCAGGCCAGAAGTAGACCGCTACATTGCACATCTTGTGTATGAATGGAGCTAGCTGAGTCCTCGCCCATGTCGAGGAGGTTTGCACACCTCATCGGTGTATAGTAACAGAATTGAAAGTGTTGTAATGTAATAGTAGACGATTAAGAAGATCAAGAAACAGCTGGTTTTTGTGCATCTTGGTGCTCCAGGCTGATGGAGTTCGAAGGACTTTTACGCAAATCAACCACGCTATCAACTCTAAAGTATTGTTCTTTAGTCTGGAATCAGTACCTGGGAGGTATTGGTAAGAGAGAACATAAATAAATGGGCTCCTGAGACTACAAGGTTCCGTACTTAAAACAGGCTATAATGTTAGATCGTTCCAGCTTCTGACCTAATATTCCACTGTAAGAAATATTTTTCCAGAGCATGACATAAATCACTGTTGCCGGTTTCTGTACGATAGCCTATGGTAAAAAACCGTGAAATGAAAGAACTACTTCCTTAAAATTCGATTCTGTATTATACGTGCACAGTATAGGTTTCCAGAGATGTGTAGCATCCACTGTTCACATCTGATCACGGTTCAGAAATTATACTATGCCTGCGTCAGTCATATATAAACTGATCGTTAGTTGCGGAGATTACCTCTTAGAAGAAAACAGATAAAAGCAGAGCAGAGGCGTTTGACATGTGGAATTACACGTCATGCCGTTACTAACTTTGTCAACAAGACATCTACCAAACATATGTATACACAGGGGTATGAAGTGTCTACAAAATGCTTACTGCTAACTTAGTTGTGCAACTGAGGTAACGATTTAATACTCAAGATGCGACAGGGGACTGGAGTACATCACATAAATCTTCGTTCGTTAGGAGGAATGTGTCACGTTTCATCATACATGAGTTGGAAGTCCTCTGACGACCGAGAACATACAGTCTTCATACAGTAAAGTCTAACCAACTATTGACCTTCTTCTGTGCTGGATGCACACACAATGCCAGAACGGGACTCGGTAAGATTGTCTGCCGTGAGTAATGAGTGTAATGGGCAGGTCCACTACGAATATAGTGTGTGGACATTAAGTCTCACGGGGAGTGTGGAAGCGATAAATCTCTGCAGTCGCACTGTCCTCTGTGCCTGCGGTGGCTCGGATGGATAGAGAGTCTGCCATGTAAGCAGGAGATCCTGGGTTCGAGTCACTGTCGGGGCAAACATTTCCAACTGTCCCCCTTAATGTATATTAACGCCTGTCGACAGCTTAGGGTCTTCATTTTATTATCATTTCATTCTAAGAGAGCTGCATGGTCACCGATGGGATCTGTAGTTTCGGACATGTCCGGAAGAACAGATACTATCTTCATATCATTTAGCATTCAGGTCTTTGTTACAGAACTTGTTAATTTCACTCTAATATTTAATCCTAAACTATTATAGATATGATCAATATTCAAGTTTCATTGGGATCACCATGAAAATATATGATGGATGGCAGATTAAAATTATTGTCGGTTCATTTCTGCACTACTACAGAATTAAATAGTTTTCATAAATTTTTCCCTTTTTGGCCGATCTCAGGTCCGCCATATTTAACACTGCTACGTTTCCTTGGCCACAAAAGGCTTCTACTAAGTTTGCCTATGTCTGTTTCACTGGCACACTTACTCGAACTACTGCAATACAGCGTGTGCCAACACTGCCAGCTAAATAAAAGATTCTAACTACTGAAGGCACTAACTATTGATAGGCACAGATAGGAAATGAAAGATTTTGGTAGAGAACAAACAATGTATTTACCTTAATAGTCTTCAGTTCATGACATCCGGTCTTACAAATTTCGTTTTTCTGACAGGCACACGTCCAGATCGTCCGATCTCAACATTCTGCCATCTCTCTCCCCACATCACCACTGCTGACGGCTCACCTCCAACTGCGCAACGCTACGCGCTGTTCACATCCAACTGCCTAACACTAAAATAGGAAATACTCCATCAATGCAAACCAGCTACAGACTGCACACAGCGCAATGAGTGATTTTCATACAGAACGCTACGTGACGTTACCAACATAACACCTAAACAGCCTGCTTACAGCCTACATGTTTTGATCTAATCTCTGTTGACCTACAGAGGTGGGACGTACACAGTTCTGGCATGTTAATAAACTGAATTAATAATATGAAACAGGAACATCTTATTTAACGACAATTAATAGGAGTGGTTCAGTCAAACAAGACAATATAGCTACTACACCCACACACATAGACATATTAATGAGAGGAAGCATCCTCTAATCTAAAACAGAAACATGCGGTCAGTATAAGTTGAAACGTCCCCTTTGAAAAATTATACACGACTGTGCTTAAACTGACACACAATATTTTTTAGCGCAACGCAATCTTTCAAAAATCCCTACAAAAGAATGGCCCTGACTAACATTAACCTATACCTTTCACAAATTACTTAGCTCACAAAAATCTTCGTTACTCGAACTACTGCAATACAGCGAGCGCCACTACTGCCAGCTAAATAAAAGATTCAGACTACGGAAGGCACTAGCTACTGATAGGTATAGTTAGCAAATGAAAGATTTTAATGGAGAACAAACACTGTATTTACCTTAATAGTCAAAATATATACGGTAGTTCATGACATCCAGTCTTACAAATTACAAAACTCCGCCATCTCTCTCCCCACGTCCACCACTGCTGGCGGCTCACCTCCAACTGCGCAACGCTACGCGCTGTTATCATCCAGCTGCCGCTGCCCAACACTACAATGACGAGTATTACAACAATGCCAACCAGCCACAGACTGCACACGGCACAGCCAGTGATTTTCATACAGAGCGCTACGTGGCGGCGGCGTTACCAATAAAAAAACCTAAACAGCCTACTTACAAAGTGTCCGGTTATTTATCAGAAAGTAAACCACATGAGTTACTTACAGAGATAAGCAATTCGATATTTAATACTTAGTCAAGGGAATCTAATAATGAACTGTAATTGTGGCACTCGTGGGTAGGCATGATGAAAACGTAAAAACCGCCAGCGAATGTAAGCATGGTTGGTAAATAACAGGAAAAACACTAAAAAATAGGTTCAAACACCAGTGACGTCGCCAAAGTGCATATTGAAAGCAAAAATGTCTGGTTGCTATCGCAACGGAATACCTGGTCCCTGAAGCGAGTGAACTAATTCCGCATACCTCTGTAATCGGTGATACCAGTGATTGTCCAGCTTCCCAGACTCGTAGCATAGTGCTGGAGACAGTGGCAGCAGTAGCGGGAGACTGCGTTCTGATATCTCTCCGTCGTTAGTTCTCCATCAGTTAGCAGGAAGAGTACTCCTTCTGGCTTCTCTAAAACATTTCTCAATCTGTGATAGCTGCAAACTCGGTAGCCTGTCGTGGCAGACGTAGTCATTTCCGTTCAGTAAAAGTAAAGACCAGAACGAGATATTCACTCTGCACCGGAGTGTGCGGTGACATGAAACTTCCTGGCAGATTAAAGCTGTGTGTCCGACCGAGACTAGAACTCCGGACCTTTGCCCTTCGCGGGCAATACCATCTGAGCTACCGAAGCACGACTAACACCCGGTCCTCACAGCTTCACTTCTGCCAGTATCTCGTCTCCTACCTTCCAAACTTTACAGAAGCTCTCCTGCGAACCTTGCAGAATTAGCACTCCTGAAAGAAAGGATAGTGCGGAGACATGGCTTAGCCGTAGCCTGGGGGATGTTTCCAGAATGAGATTTTCACTCTGCACCGGAGTGTGCGCAGATATCGAACTTCCTGTCAGATTAAAACTCTGTGCCCGACCGAGACTCGAACTCGGGACCTTTGCCTTTCGCGGGCAAGTGCTCTACCATCTGAGCTACCGAAGCACGACTTTCAGGAGTGCTAGTTCTGCAAGGTTCGCAGAAGAGCTTCTGTAAAGTTTGTAAGGTAGGAGACAAGATACTGGCAGAAGTGAAGCTGTGAGGCTTAATCTGCCAGGAAATTTGAAATGTAAAGACGTTAAACAATTCCATACTTCTGCGTTTTTTTTATATGATTGATCGACAGAGGTTCTATCTACTTCGAGCCAGCTCATAGGCTCCCAACTAATGTATCTCTTCGCCATACTAAAAGGGAAGTGAAAAGACAGCAATAAAGGGACACAGGAATTACTCAATCTTAATTGTCAGATATCGACTACTTTACCAAGGAAATTAGCATAAAACATTCTGAACTATGTTGAATGGCAGTTTCAGAGATAGCTTACCACTTACAACCTGTACGAGATACTAATTTTCGTTAAGGTGCCTCTTCATAACGCCGGCCGGGGAGGCCGAGGGGTTCTAGACGCAACAGTCTGGAACCGCGCGACCTCTACGGTCGCAGGTTCGAATCCTGCCTCGGGCATGGATGTGTCTGATGTCGTTAGGTTAGTTATGTTTATGTAGTTCTAAGGGACCGATGACCTCAGAAATTAAGTCCCATAATGCTCAGAGCCATTTGAATCTTTTGAATCTCTTCAAACCGCAGAGATTTGGGATCTCAGTTCACGGACGCAACCGTCATTGGAGCACTAACAATTCACCCACCTTCGATTTCATTTGGCTCTGACAGAGTACACCCACAACTACATCCAGTACTCTTCTGAGATTAATGACACTCGCAACTTATTGATGGTTTTGAAGAGGTGCCGTTCGTGGTTAAATACAACTGCTCAACCTGCAGGCTACGCCGGCATCTGCATTTATGTTCAAGCATGCGTTTATTGTGTTGTTTTGCATTTTTTTGTCCTACCCTGTACGCCTGAGGATAGATTGTAGAGCAGCTTTCATAGAAGGCATTGGAAGGATGAAGACCCGGTCACTGTCATAAGCGTACGTTGGTGAACTTAGACAAAGGTAGTTCTTCGTCACCGTGACCTGGCTGTAGTGTTTGGTTAGGCGGCTGTACGTGTACGAAGTTAACTATTCCTACTGCTTTGTTACTGCACTGTGCCGCTTACGAAGCTTCAGATTTATATTACTTTACAGCACAAGGACATTTTTCAGTATATCTTGTAATACTTCCTCCTTGCCTCATCGCTACTTCGTCAGTAAGGCGTCGCACTGTACTTCCCCGCTGCGGTAGGCACGGACGTCGCCCGCCTATTTGCGCAGCCCTGATGACACGCCACGCGTGTTCAGAACGCGTGGCCCCGCGTGCCCGCACGAGCACTGGCACGCGCAGAAACGGAAAAATGCAAAATAAAAGGCTCATTTGGATGTGTAGTAGCAGCCATCGTAATGGTTTCTGTATTCATGAAGCTTGATATAAATAGCAAGCGCGGTGGGAGGTGGCGTGGGCAGCACTACATGGGGATGGGTAAACAAGGAATACCGGCAGGAATGGAAGGGTGGGGGGAAAAGAATAAAAGGAAAATCCGGGGGCGTAGGATTGGTGATACTACAAGAATGAACCCCACTGGCATCGCGGAGGGAACTGCGGCTGAAAGAGAGGAACAGGCAGAAAGGAAAACGGTACAAGGCTCGGTGGTGGGGGAAAAGGGGGAGAGCAGTGTGGGTGGGGAGCGTGGGGGTGGTTGTAGGACGAAGTTGGTGGTACGGCACGCGCGTTAAGGGGGAAAGGGGGGGGGGGAGGAGTAGATTTAACAAAGTAGTGAAGGGAAGGGGCGCAACTAAACTGATGTGAAGAGCGAGGAACATTCCTCCCGAAATTGAATTTCACGCATGCGCGGGCATTAAAAGGGCGCCCGTAGCGGCGCGGGGTCGCTCAGACGCCCTGATAATCTCCATAATGGTTTCCGCGCGGCAGTTCTGCAGAGCCGCTGGTAAAGCCGGCCCGGCGCGCGCTCCGCGGCGCAGGTTCGCGCGAACAAGGCGCGCCTCTAATTGGTGACGGTAATGTCGGCCGTCCCGAGCCGTTCGAGCCGAGTGCCGACTCGGTACCTTGTTTTTATTTCGCAACACGACCCGGCAACGGCACGTCGGAGGTCCTTCGCCGCGGGACGCTCCCCACGCGTGGTGCGATTGTCTCAGCGAGTGGCCTTGGGAGGGGGGAGTAGAATCGTCGTGGTGCTGCTTTTGCCGTTTGACAGGAACGCAGTTCGCAGTAATCACTATTAGAACAGGTACACGAACACAAAGGCAAGAACTATTTAATCCAGCGATACATCGATAATAGTTATCGAGAATGGTTGTGCTCCGACAGTGTATACAATTTTAGTGCAGTGATTGGCAGTATAATGTATTCCTTCGATAACCTAATGTACACGATGTCTGTTAAATACACTAAAGGCAAAAGCTGTGTATATCGCAGTTTGTTTACGTATAAAGCAGCTTCATGTTTTCTTTTTGTGTATGAGACCACGTATGCCTGATAAATTCATTTCTAAAATGTATATTCTACTAACTATTTAAGCTAAATATTTTGTTCATGTGTTTAATGTAGGAAACGATGAAAGCTGCGAAATGCAGTTCTTTTCTTACACTGATGGTTGATTCCGCGTATCAGAACCCATTCTCAAACCATCCAAACAAAAGAAATGGTGTATTACTTGGCCATGTTAATGTTATACAGAAGTGTGTCTAGGTCAAGATTCGCAGAGACCTTTAAACAAAACAAAACAAAACTGGTCATCAATTACATTAAAAAAACTGAATTGTGCAACCTTAGCAGTTTTCTACATTGAACTTGTTAACATAGGTTTCAATCTTGTCACTAACACCAGCATTCTAGAAACCCATGTTGTTTTATTAAAAACTTCGCATAATTTATTACTACTACTATTATTAGTATTATTTATGTAGTATACTCCATTCCATTCTGAACTTACTCGCGCGATGTTTCATACAAACAGTTATCCGTGAAACTTTTGATTAATATCAAATCGTTCTTTGATACAATCGCTTTACCGCGTTGTTGTTAATTGGGCTGTCCAATATGGAAATGACCACCTTGCAGAGTTTACATAAAACCAATACAATTTCCTTCTTAACTCCGAATGTCACAGCCAGAAGCCTCGCACCAACGAGCTTTCCGATAAATATGTAAAGAACAAAATAACTATTATGCATTAATATTTACAACAAATATTTTATCACCAACTGATTCAATAAGTTGTCATGCTGCCATTGTTCAGTGTGTTTTGTGTGATGAAAATGACGATCTGATGCTTAACTGAAAATACTGAAAATTTAAATTTACTATATCTTTTGAACAAGTGCAGTTGCAGAATTGATATTTACAACATCTGTCGTTTTAATGATGCACTTCTATATGAAATGTCGGTCTTTAAGATTGACTACAGCGTTCAGATTTTAGCATTCAGGTCTTTGTTACAAAACTTGTTAATTTCACTTTAACAGTAAATCCTAAACTATTATAGATATGATCTATATTCAACTGTTAGGGTCACCATGAAAATATATGAAAGATGGTAGATTAGAGTTACTATGGCTTCAGTCTCTGAATTACTAAAGAATTAAATAGTTTTCATAATTGTTTCCCTTTGTGGCCGATCTTACGTCCGCCATATTTAACACTGCTACGTCTCCGTGGCCACAAACTGTTTCTGCGGGGTTTCTCTATGACGTAGGTTCTCGTCTGTCTTACTCGCACCCATAGGCCTCATTCAGCAAAATAGACCACTGTGAATTTCCCGATCTCATGGCGAATCCGCGCCCTTTGTGGCACAGTATCCTCGACGGCAATTCCTGAATGCTGACTCTTTCGGTTATATACTTAAATGAGAGCAAAATGCTCATTAACTTATAGTATTTAGTTATAAATTTTTCTGCGCAGTTTTACATTACTTTAAGTGAATGAACTTAACACTCAAATCTGCAAATTCGTTAAGCCTCTGTTATGAAATACAAGAACGAACAGTTCAAAAATGGTTCAAATGGCCCTGAGCACTTTGGGACTCAACTGCTGTGGTCATCAGTCCCCTAGAACTTAGAACTACTTAAAACTAACTAACCTAAGGACATCACACACATCCATGCCCGAGGCAGGATTCGAACGTGCGACCGTAGCAGTCGCACGGTTCCGTACTGCGCGCCTAGAACCGCGAGACCACCGCGGCCGGCAACGAACAGTTACTTAGGCAGAAAATTTAGAGTGAAACTAATCATTACCGAGGAAACAAAACTAGCAGTAAGTAGTTAATCAGTTTGCATATTCTTACGACACTCAGTGATTGCACGGAAAGAAAAGGGACCCTGCTGGGTAATAATGTCGGAAGACAATGACAACGCTCCTGTCCTACAAGTTATAATTAGTGCAGGATTTTATACAAGTTAGTAATGCTATGTGAAAGAAACTACTCTGGGTAATGCCTCTACAAAACTGTATCTGTCAAAGTATTTCGATGTTGTAGCTGTGAGGACGACGAAGAATGTAGCCGACGACGATGCTGAGCTGCCGCTGTTCCTGCTGGCTGAGAACCTCCAGTCGCTTCCAGAGCCACGGATAGTTATGGGACAGAATCTCTTCATCTCACAGTAGCACTTGAAACCTTCTTCCTGCCTTGAGAGCAAGTATTTCTCTTCGATGCTTTGCCAGCCAGTGTGCTCTGAGGTGAGTAGTTGGAATTACAGCAGCCTCCGCCTGTCCAGTGCTACCGTGTTCTCAATGCCAGCGGGTTAACGATTTAGGTGTACACATACTAGTGCGATCATAGCTGCATACCGCGTCTGCGGTAGCGCCCAACAAACACTTTCGCGCTCTTTCCTCACTCAGGCTGCTCTGCTTCCTCTCTGCTCGCAGCGTGACAGTCACTCTCTATACCCAAAGATAAACAACGGCACAGCAATTCGACGTGGCTATCGATACATTATAATAAAGTTCCCTTAACTATTACGCAGCAATTTATAACATTTACAAGAAATATATTACAGTCAGTTATATAGAGTCAGAAACAAATATACAGTTACATCCATGAAACATTAAATATGGTTTAATTTATAAAGGTTACAGATTCAGAATTAGAAGTACAGTACAAGTTATCAACAGATATAAACTTTGAAAATTTTTGGATGTTGCAGAAGGCATTTTGCCTACATTTGCGTTGTTGCAAGCTGAACGTAGTGCCCCAATATATAAAATGCAATGAGGCTACATGTGTAGGCATTACAGAATAGAATTTCATCATGTACATTGTATTGCAAAAGCAGCTTCTACACATTTTTTTCTGCCTCAGAGTATTTGGCCGCAAAGTGTTTTCAACTGATTCCACGTTCCGAAAAATTACGCATGAAATGAGTGCGCCACTCGGACACATTAATTAAGGGATTCAACAAACTACATTAAAAAACTAGCTGTCACTGTAAAGATTTATTGCCATAAGGCCCACAGAAACAAGTATTTAATATGTTTTATAATAGCACAAGAAGCTGTAAATATGAACTATAGCCATTGCACAGATGGTGGACCCGTGAAGACATAATATCAAACTATGTTGTAGATATGTTCAAGGCTGCGAAAATGATTAATGTTCGGAAGAGAGGTTACAGTAAACTAAGAACGAACCCCAATTACTTTCGCCAAAGTACATGATTGGTGCAACCAGCTGACTGTGAGTGTTTTATCTGCACAGTGAAATGGTGAGCAAATTAACTAGTGTTTTGTCCCCTTTCCTTGGCAGCTGCATCAGTGTACATGTTTACCACCGTCGAAAGGGTCGAGTCTGAAAAACGGCTGCAGTTGCGACTGGGAAGCGTAAGTCAGACTCACCCACCATTCCTCGCTCTAAGGAGGAGACATCTATCTCTGCGACCTTCTTCTACGGCTGCTAAAATAAGGTGCGTGGACGTCCCGGAAGCCAGTGATTCTCATTTTAATCTACGAAACTGGGCTGGCTGTGCCTGTGTTGAAATCTCACCATCCAATTGCAGAAGATCTTCCGATTTTCAAACAATAATACACTGAAGAGCCAAAGAAACTGGCACAAGTATGGCTCTGAGCACTATGGGACTTAACTTCTATGGCCATCAGTCCCCTAGAACTTAGAACTAGTTAAACCTGATTGACCGAAGGACATCACACAACACCCAGCCATCACGAGGCAGAGAAAATCCCTGACCCCGCCGGGAATAGAACCCGGGAACCCTGGCGTGGGAAGCGAGAACGCTACCGCACCACCACGAGATGCGGGCGAAACTGGCACACCTGCCTAATATCGTGTGGGGTCCACGCGAACACGTATAAGTGCCGCAATGCTACGTAAGAGGGACTCTACTGATGTCTGAAGTAGTGCTGGAGGGAATTAACACCATGTATCCGGCAGGGCAGTCCATAAATCCGTAAGAATAAGTGTGGGTGCAGATCACTTCTGAACACCACGTTCCAACGCATCCCAGATATGTCTGCGGAGTTTGGTTTCCAGCGGAAGTGTTTAATCCCAGCCGTGTGCTCGGGGAGCCACTCTGTAGCGATTATGGATATGTGGGGGTCGCATTACCTTGCCGGAATTGCTCAAGTGCGTCGGAATTCACCATGGACATGAATGGATCCAGGTGATGAGACAGAAAGCCTACGTACGTGTCACCTGCCAGAGTCGTATCTATATGTATCGGGAGTCCTATATCACTCCAAATGCACACGTATCACACCGTTGCAGAGGCTCCACCATCCTGAACAGTCTCCTGCTGACTCGCAGGGACCATGGATTCATGAGTTGTCTCCATATCCGCACGCTTACATCCGATCGATGAAATCTGAAATGAGACTCGTCCGACCAAGCGACATTTTTCCAGTCATCAACAGTCCAATGTCGCTGTTAACGGGCCGGCGCGAGGGGTAAACTTTGTTTCGTGCAATAATCAAGGGTACACGAGTGGGCCTTCGGCTCCAAAAGCCCATATCGATGATGTTTCGTTGAATGGTTCGCACGCTGACATCTGTTGATGGCACATAATTGAAATCTGCAGCGATTTGCGGAAGGGTTGCACTTCTGTCACGTCGAACGATTGTCTTCAGTCGTCCATGGTCCCTTTCTGGGATGACCTTTGATGTTTTACCGGATTCCTGATATTCACGGTTCAGTCGTGAAATGGTCCTACGGGAAATTCCCCACTTCGTCGTTACCTCGGAGATCCAGTGTCCCATAGCTCGTGCGCCGACTAACACCACGTTCAAACCCACTTATATCTTTAAACCTGCCATTGTAGCAGCAGTAACCGATCTAACAACTGTACCAGATACTTCTTGTCTTACATAGGCGTTGCTGACTACAGCGTTGTATTCTGCCTGTTTACACATCTCTGTATTTCAACCCATGCCTGTATCTAATTCTTTGGTGCTTCTGAGTAATTTTGTAAGCAATTTTAACAATTTCCTGTTCTAACCGATCCTATCACGGTTACGCAAAAAAAAAAAAAAAACTGTTCAAATGGCTCTGAGCACTACGGGACTTAACATCAATGGTCATCAGTCCCCTAGTACTTAGAACTACTTAAACCTAACTAACCTAAGGACGCCACACAACACCCAACCATCACGAGGCAGAGAAAATCCCTGACCCCGCCGGGAATCGAACCCAGGAACCCGGGCGTGGGAAGCGAGAACGCTACCGCACGACCACGAGCAGCGGGCACGGTTAACAAATAATGATAAGTGAGGCAACGGATTTCCAGCCAAAGCCATCCAAAAGCCTTGGAAATCGGGTCTTGTGGCCCATAAACCATCGTACAGAAATAATTACCGTGAGCCAATCTCAGAACCTTACTAAGATCTGAAGTAACATTTCTGTGTTGTTCAGCATCGTCCTGCATGTGGTCGGAAACGTTGTGTTTTCACCTTTCTTTCAGATCTTATCGAAATAAAAGGATTTCTTTTAACGTCTCATGCGATTCAATTTGTATGGAACGCAGCCCGGCCTCTCCTACTCATCCGTTGTGCAAACACGTGAGCCTGTTCCACTGCGTATACCTCCTCGGAGATGGCTTTAAGCATAAAACTATTTACGACACTCTGGTACTTCTAGGTTTACATCGATGTCATGAGGCAGCTAAGAAAACCCTTGAAGGTGCAGGTATAACAGTTCTCATTCTCCATCTAAACAGAAAAGAAATGTAGAAGTAACTGGCAGTGCGTTCGTTGGCAGTACTGAAGTATGGGCTGCAGTTTTCATGCGGTGTTAAAGTGTGGACTAACTTTACTCTTGCGATCTGCATGCTGCGTTTTAAAAATATGTTATGCGTCAATCTGGGCGTAAACTGGCAGGTAACAATAGCTCATAAACGGTAGGTTATGATTTTTTTTACGTTAATAATAGGAGCATAGAATACTTCAAAACTTGGCAATACGGAGGTACGATGCAAAACCTTGATATTCTGGGATGATTATTTTGCGTGACATGCACTGATATTGAAGAAGTAAGCAACATAGTGAATGTTCTTAACTCTCTCAATTTGTACGTGAGCGTGAAACGCGTGGAGGCAATACATTTAACACTAAACTGCAGTTGCAACTTTTGTTAGCATTATTCCAAAACTTAGAACATATGTTGTTGCGAATTTGCTCTGTCTTCTCATTGCAGTTGAGGAGGAAATTCAGTAGCGAGACACAAATTGTGGACGAGCTCCATGACATAAAGAAAGGCTAGCATTTAAAGTCTGGATTTTCGCAATTTTGTTGTGGTAAGTATAAAGAATATTAGGCCAATAAAATATGCCCAGTGAAATGTGAAACACATACATACAAACTATAACATGTACTATTTGACAAAATCAGCTACATAGTTCGTAAGAGGCTGACAACGTAGACCATTTTTACGAATCATGAAAGATCTCTGACAAGGAACGTGTAATTACAGTTACACCAACGTAAACAACGACAATGATGAAGTCTTTCACATTTATTTGAATTGTAATCAGCTCAGTAGCTACATATTCTCGTCAGTTTATTGTCATTATCAATTTTAATTAACGTATAGCTCTTATGTTTATTGTGTCCAGTTTTGTATGATGCAAGCATTTCACGAATTTTACGTATGTAACACGGCCCCAGTTAGACCTTAGAGTGCTTTTGGCAATTTTTTACCGATCATTTGCTTTTCCTTCGGAAGCTGTTCTGCGAAGCAAATATTAAATGTAGGATTTTGTTCTCTTCATACCACCATAACGCTCAGAAAACACGCAGCAGATCGACAAAAACATGGAAACAGCACAAGACATTCATGCTTCATCATAACTGCAGATGCTAGGCAAGTCTGCAGGAGGCACCAGTGTACCGGCCTCAATACCTTTCAAGTGTCAGTCGTGGTCAGAACAGAGTTTTGTTTAGTTGAGACTACTTTACGTCGGAGGTAAGGGAATTTTAATGTGGGGAAATTGTAGGTGCTTGTACAGTGGGTACTTCAGTAGCCTCGGTGGTCGATGTGTTTGGTGTTTCAATTGGCAAAGTTTATACCGCATACGGAGAAATCGGAAAAAATTCGTCAACTAGGTCACAATGCGGAAAGAATGTGTGTCGAGTGATCGTGATAGAGGATCACTGAAGAGGACTGTGACGAAAAATAACAGGACTACAGCTGCAAAACTCAATGTATAATGTGGGAACTGCATGCCGAGTTCGACTTCCGAAGCCACTCATGCGTGACACAAATGCCCTTGACAGGTAAACGTTGTGCCGAAGCCATTAATCCTGGACCATGAAGAAATGGAAGAATTTCGTTTCATCGAATGAGTCGTGTTTCACACATTTATGAACTTCTTGCAGAGTTTACGTCCGGCATAGGCAGTACAATACTAAGGTGCAGACTGCTTGCTGCTAAGAGTGAAACGTGCCAGGGGTTCAGTGATTAATTAATTAGGCAATCAATTCTTTGTTTGTTGTCATATCTCATCTGACTTATTTGATGGGGCCCGCCATGAATTGTCATCCTGTGCCAACCTCTTATTCTCAGAGTAGCACTTGAAACATGAGTCGTCAGTTATTTGCTGGATGTATTCTACTCTCTGTTTTACTCGGCAGTTTTCACCCTCTACAGCTCCCTTTAGCACCAAAACAGCTATTCTGTGACGTCTTATCAGATCTCCTAGCTTCCTGTCCCATCTTCTTCTGAGTGATTTCCAGCAATTTATTTCCTGTTATTTCCTCTCCGAATCGCAGGAGAACCTACTCAGTCTTCACCTTATCAGTCCACCTAAATCTCATCATTATTTCGTAGCACCATATTTCAAATGCTTCGATTCTCTTCTTTTACGATTTTCCGACAGTCCATGTTTCACTACCGTACAATTCTGTGGTCCTAACGTACATTCTAAAACTTTTCTTCCTCGAACTACGGCATATGTTTGATATTATGTTATCCTTACTCCTTCCGTAATGGGTTAATTTGCAGCCTAGGTAGCAGAACTGGTAACTTCATATACTTCATGACCATCAATCCCGATGTGAAGTTTCTAGATATTCTCATTTCCTGTTTCTACGAGCTACTCTCAGCCCATACTCCGGACTCTTAGTCTGCTCATTCCATTTACCAGATTCTGTAGGTCTTCTTTACTTTCGCTGAAGATAGGAATCTCATTAGCGAATTTTATCGTTGATATTTTTTCCCCTTGAATTTTAATTTTAGTCTTGAACTTTTATTTGTGTCATTGCTTCTTCGATATATTGATTGAACAGTATGGGAGAAAGACTACGTTCCTGTCTCACACTATTTTTAATCCGAACATTCCATTCTTGTTCTTCCATTCTTATTGTTCCTCTGTGTTCTTGTACATATTGTATATTATCCTTACTTCGCTCTATCTTAGGTACTTATTTTTCTCGGAATTTCGAGAAAGTTGAACAACTTGACGCAGTAGAACACTTTTTCCAAGTCATAAAATCCTAAAAACGTGTTTTGATTTTCTTTCTTGCTTCCATTATCAACTGCAACGTCACAATTGCTTGTCTGGTCTTTTACCTTTACTAATGCCAAACTGAGCATGAGCCAACACATATTGTGGTTATTATATGGCTCTCATGGTTGGTCTGCGATGTCGCATTAACAGTCCAGGATCATGTGAAAGTTTTCGTAGAAGTTGTCTATTCCAGCTTACAATATTTGTATCCCAATGTTCGTACTGTGTTACAAGAGGACAGGGTCCCCTGAACACACAGCTCGCAACGTCGAGGAATGGTTTCTTTGCACGCTAGGATTTAGTTCGCATCTCACCTGGTCATCAAAGTCTCAATAATGATATGATTCTGAGAGAAGGGTGTGTCACCGCAGTCCACCATCGACGTTACCTGAACTAGCCGCTGATTCGCAGTAAGTGTGCTATACGGTCGCCTAGAAAACCATTCAGAAACTGCATTTACCCATTCCAAGAGGCTCTTTCAGTAACCAAAGTTATCGTCTCGATGTCGTGCAGTGACTCCTGGTGGCAGTGCCAGCCTCAGCATAACATATGACGTGGTGTTAGTAACGTTCAGGAGTCACCAGACGGGGACAGAGTGGGGTGGAGTAGTAGTTGGCACACTGGAGTCGAATTTGGGAGGACGACGTTGAAATGTCTGTCCGGACAGTAGGATTTAGGTATTCCGTTAATTTCCTTTCAAAGGGCACAGACGACTATTTTCCATATGCTTTCGTTATCTGAGCTCGGGCTCCCTCTTTATGTTAAGGACAGCGCTGTCAACAGGACTAGAATCTTCCTTCCAGCAGGCAGGGTCAGCGTTAGCGGCCTTGTCTCGCAGTACGTGTCAGGAGTTCCACAGACTCAGTGGAATTTTAAAGGCAGCAGGCTGGCCCACCTGGTCACGTATTGTGAATTCTGGAACAGAGGCTTTACAGAACTTGTAAAAGAACATATAAATCTGTGACAATTAGCCACGTTGGTCCAATGGTTGCAAAATTTGGTCAGCGGGAAACAATAAATCCGCAGTTTCTTGCTTAAGAACATATGCATCGAGCTTGATTTTTCCTCCAAGGAAAGAAGAAAATGCAACACGAAGGAATTATTCGAAATGGACGGAAGCTGAGGGCGGGGAGTGTATATGTGCAGACAAAGAAATGATTACAACTTCCGAAAAATTGGACGATTTATTCAAGAGAAAGAAAGACCTTAACAAATTAAGCAAGTCAGTATAGAGGTGGTCCACATCTGGCGATTATACAAGGGCTTAACCGACTTGACATTGATTGACGGAGTACTTCGATGCCTTCCTGAAGGATATCGTGCCAACGTCTGTCCAACTGGCGGGTTAGATTGTCCATATCCCGAACTGAATGGAGGGACCTGCCCATAACGCTCCCAACGTTCCTATTTGGGGAGATATCCCAATTGGGAGATATCCAGCGACCAGCAACCTTGCTGGTCATGTATGCGTGTAGCAAGCTCGAAAACAAACAATAGAAACGCCCGCCATGTGCGGACGAGCATGTTTCCGGTTAGATGCGGCCCGCCAAGAATTCCTTTCCTCTGTCAACTTCTTAATCTCTGAGTAGCACTTTCAACCTGCATCCTCAATCATTTGCTGGGTGTATTCCAATTTGAATCTTTCTCTACAGCTTTTCCCCTCTACAGCTCCCTCTATTACCACGTAGTTTATTCTCTGACGTCTTATCAGATGTCCTATCATGTATGTATTTTCCACACATTCCTTTCTTCTACAACACTTTATAGAACCTCCTCATTCTTTACCTTATCAGGCCACCTAATTTTCAACATTCGTCTGTAGCATCACATCTCAAATACTTCGATTCTCTCCTGATCTGGTTTTCCCACAGACCATGTTTGACTACTGTGACATTAGTAATTTTCTCCTCACAAACATTCGTATGCGCTCAATAGTAAACGCCTGATGGCCTGAAGTTATCAAACAATTGTAATGTAAAAGAAATGAACCGACGCATCACAGCGACAGAATCTATTTTTCTTTATCTTTGCCGCTCCTGCGGGGCAGCTGTAAATCTCTAAGGGCATGTATCGATTAATGATACAAAAAGAATTCTGTTGTTTGAAGACAAATGAGGCCTTTAGTGCTTCAACCGTTTCTTACTGTTTGCATTCCATGAAAGACGGACGCAGACTTGCTACGTTCCGCAATCTGTGGTAAATATTATGTAAATGTGCTGATTGTCTTCTCAATCATAGAACATACTTGTTTGTGTAATTAATTACGAGCAGACACCATGAAAAGGACATTAATCTCAAGTGTTGCCGGTTATGTGCAACGCTTTTCTTAATACGCACCAGCTATTGAAATAGTAATATAAAATGTTACATAGTATTAAAAAAACGTGTGTTATATATGAAGTGTGCTTATTTAGACAAATTATCCTTAAGATCTCCATCTCCTCATTACTTAAGTGTTAGTCGTTTGGTATCAGATTATTTCCAGGACTTACGATCCAGTTGATGGACCAAACGCTGCATTGATGCAGGAGGAACAGTATCGTTTTCCTATCATTTATGAATCAATCCTTTTTTCAATGTTAGTGTTGTTTTTCTTTTAAAGCCAGTACATTTTCTGGTCCCTTAGTGTCGATCCGAGTATGACTGCATCGCGGTCATAAAAACGCGCGGAAATGATGATGTTGCTTCCTACCAATCTCAAATCAATTAATCTGCTGCTCTATGTCCAATGAATGTCGGGTATTTAAAAATATTTATCTGGTGAAATAATCACTACAGTGACTTGTTTCGAAAAGTCAGTATAATCAATCTCTGATTCTGTTGTCAAGTTACACACAAAATTTCATTATATCTTCAACACAATATTTCTTATAACACTACACTACCATACAACGCTGTGCTCCAAACGCAAATTCTTAGAAATTTCTTCCTCCAGTTAAGATCTATGTTTGATACTAGTAGACATTTCCTGGCCATGAATACACTTTTTGGCATTGCTAGTTTCCTTTTGATGTCCTCCTTGTTCCGCCCGACACTGCTTATTTTACTGCCAATGTAGCGGAGCTCCGTAACATAATCTATTTTGTGATCGTCAATCTTAATGTTAATTTTCGAGCTGTTTCATTTCTGCTACTTCTCATTACATTCGTCTCTCTTCGATTTTTCTCAGTTCATAGCCTGTACTCATTAGGCCGTTCATTCCAATCAGGAGATCATGTAATTCTTCTTCAGTATCACTCGGGCTATCAATGTCATCAACGAATCGTATCATTGATATTCTTTCACCTTGAATTTTATTTACACTTCATAACCTTCCTTTTATTTCCATTATTACTAATTCGATGTACAGATTGAAAAGTAGGGGCGGAAGGCTACATCCCTGTCTTACACCCTTTTACGAGGTGCATTCAAGTTCTAAGGCCTCCGATTTTTTTTCTCTGGACTGGAAAGAGATAGAAACATGCGCATTGTTTTAAAATGAGGCCGCGTTCATTGTCAATCCGTCCTAGAGATGGCAGCACCGTACGGCAGATGGAAGTTTACCGCGAGCGGCGAGAATGAGAACTGTTTTAAATACATAAAACGGCGACGTTTTCCTTACGTGAACAGCGTGCAATCATTCGTTTTCTGAATCTGCGTGGTGTGAAACCAATTGAAATTCATCGACAGTTGAAGGAGACATGTGGTGATGGAGTTATGGATGTGTCGAAAGTGCGTTTGTGGGTGCGACAGTTTAACGAAGGTAGAACATCGTGTCAACCTGAAAATGCGAAAAGTGTCATCCAGGTGGGTGCCACGAATGCTGACAGACGACCACATGGCTGCCCGTGTGGCATGTTGCCAAGCAATGTTGAGGCGCAACGACAGCATGAATGGGACTTCCTTTTCATCGGTTGTGACAATGGATGAGACGTGGATGCCATTTTTCAATCCAGAAACAAAGCGCCAGTCAGCTCAATGGAAGCACACAGATTCACCGCCACCAAAAAAATTTCGGGTAACCGCCAGTGCTGAAAAAATGATGGTGTCCATGTTCTCGGACAGCGAGGCCGTAATCCTTACCCATTGTGTTCCAAAGGGAACTACGGTAACAGGTGCATCCTACGAAAATGTTTTGAAGAACAAATTCCTTCCTGCACTGCAACAAAAACGTCCGGGAAGGGCTGTGCGTGTACTGTTTTACCAAGACAACGCACCCACACATCGAGTTAACGTTACGCAACAGTTTCTTCGTGATAACAACTTTGGAGTGATTCTTCATGCTCCTTACTCACCTGACCTTGCTCCTAGTGACTTTTCGCTTTTTCTAACAATGAAAGACACTCTCTGTGGCTTTACATTCACCCGCCGAGCTGCTATTGCCTCAGCGATTTTCCAGTGGTCAAAACAGACTCCTAAAGAAGCCTTCGCCGCTGCCATGAAATCATGGCGACAGCGTTGTGAAAAATGTGACGTCCGCAGGGTGGTTACGTCGAGAAGTAACGCCAGTTTCATCGATTTCGGGTGAGTAGTTAGTTAGAAAAAAACCGGAGGCCTTAGAACTTGAATGCACCGCGTAAATCCGAGCACTTAGTTCTTGCTCGTCTACTCTCATTACTCCCTCTTGGCTGTTGTATATATTGCATATTACCCGTCTTTCCCTCTACCTTACTCCTATGTTTCTCAGCATGTCGAACATCCTGCAACCTTTAAGTTGTAGAACGCTTTTCCTAGGTCCACAAAGTCGATGAATTCTTTGATCATCAACCGTAATGTCATATTTGCCTCTCTCGTGCCTTCAAATTTACTAAAGCCAAACTGATAATAATCAAAAACACCGTCAATTTTCTTTTCCATTCTTCTGTATATTATTCTTGTCAGAAACTTGGATTTATGAGCTATTAAGGAGATTGAGAGATGATTGTTACACTTGTCAGCTCTTGCAAATCTTCAGAATTGTGTGGATTGTATTTTTCAGAAATCAGGTGGCATGTCTCCAGACTCATACATTGCACACAGCAACGTGAATAGACATTTTGTTACCACACCAGAAACGTCCCCTTTGAATAATTGTACACAACTGTGCTTAAACTGACACACAATAGTTTTTAGCGCAACGCAGTCTGACTTTCAATAATCACTACAAAAGAGTGGCCCTGACTAACATTAACCTATACCTTTCACAAATCACTTACCTCACAAAAAGTCTTCGTTACTCGAACTACTGCAATACAGCGAGCACCACTACTGCCAGCTAAATAAAAGATTCAAACTGCTGAAGGCACTAACTACTGATAGGTACAGTTAGCAAATGAAAGATTTTAATAGAGAACAAACAGTGTATTTGCCTTAATAGTCAAAATATATATGATAGTTCATGACATCCAGTCTTACAAATTACAAAACTCCGCCATCTCTCTCCCCACGTCCACCACTGCTGGCGGCTCACCTCCAACTGCGCAACGCTACGTGCTGTTAGCATCCAGCTGCCGCTGCCCGACACTACAATGGCAGAGAACAATGTCAACTAGCCACAGACTGCGCACAGCACTGCCAGTGATTTTTCATACTGAGCGCTATGTGGCGTTACCAATAAGAAAACCTAAACAGCCTACTTACATAGCCCCCATGCTCCCCACAAAAAAAAAAAAAAAAATTACAAATTGTTTTGGGCAGTGGCCAATAATGATTTGATAAAATTTTTCATAATTACTATAACAAAGATATCAAATGCACACACTTATTGATACAATGTTGGTCGAAAACTAAAATTTTCTCACAGTCCATATAGACAGTCCTGATCATTCATCACAGTAAAATAGTTGTGTTTTTCTCAAAGACTGAGCAATAAAAGAAAATGCACACGGAAGTAGTGGATTTCCCTGCAGTCTTGAAGAAGTAGTGTTGTCCTTCCAACGAAAGACGGTGCTGACTCTTGACATGCAGACAGGTAATGGGCCACAACAGAGACAGTCGACGTTGAAGACTATCGATAGGTAGGTCATCACAGAGCAGACCCACTGTAGTCCTGGTAGAGATTATGGTATTGGTGGGCCACCAGAGGTGCAGACCCACTGCAGTCCTTGTAGAAATAATGGTATTGGTGGCCATCGAAGGTGCAGACCCACTTCAGTCCTTGTAGAGATGGCCAGCAGCCATCTGTTGCGACTGTGCAGGCGCACAATCACCATCGAAGAGTCTTGTGGACAATATAGCAAGTCCATAAACCACCACTAGTGCACTCACAATTTTTTTTGGAAATGTCCTTAGAATGAGCAATGCTGTTAACCAGTCCCTTTGCTGAATTATTAACACACGTGCAAACACTAACAGTCCCTACATTTCCATATACTTGTCCATATACTATGACCAACAGAAACGTGTGCAGTGAAATATAATTTACAAGTTACTTAATTTGATGAACTGGTGTCAATTACAATTTTATAACATAAGAATACAATAACAAAGGTACAAAATATATCATTAAAGAACAAAACAATAGAGATAACATTTGTAGTAGTACAGGCTTTACAAAAGAATCGAAATAGCAAATACATCAGTGTTACAAAAATTACGACATAAGTACATACATAAAAGATCAGAATAACTTTTGAAACATCAACTTCACACATGAGCATTAGAACAAAAGAGAATAAATTATGTGTAAACATGTTTACGAAAGTAAATAACATGTTATTAATGCAAGTTATATTTGAGGATAACAGTATTCCTCATCATAGTGAATGTAGCTTATTATTAGAAGAGAAAAAATTCCATGAAACAGTACACAGAGACAGGAAGAAAATAAATACACAGGGGTACAGAAACACATAGTGGGATAACAGAAAAGGAAAGGACAGGGTTTTCGTTTTCACTGTAACATTTGGTAGTGCAGTCCAACCCAAAACTGCAGTCCATAGATCTTTCGTCTTATTTCAACATTTGTTTCCGCCTAAAAAATTCTATCCAAGCATGCTTTCAGTATTCTGTTCACATCCTCTTTCGAAAATAGTTTTTCTCCACTGTACACCACTTTTTTTTGGCCAAACCATTTTCTTATAGCTTCTCAATGCTTTCCTTCCAATTCATCATAGTTAGTTTCTTATACAGTCTACCCCTCTTAAGCTAACTTAAACCTACTGAGCTCAGATGCTAAACTAAGGGACGACGCAATGCAGCAGCACAAAACAAATTAACACAAACAGCAATGACCAAAAAAAATGCAGATTTGCAAAGCAAGCAGCAGTAAATGTAATAACTTATATCTAAAAATGACAAACCCACAAGCAGAAAAAATAGTATACTAAAGACAACAATTCAGATAAGGGAAAGTTATAATCACATCTTAACGTCTATGTAATTAAAGTGGTGCACCACAAAAACGAATTCTACAACAAATTACCAAGTACTTGAAAAGAAAATTATGTGTACAGTTACTGTTATTAGTCGCTTCTTATTGCTCTTTCCATTCCAAGAGCTCCTTTTTCGAAGGATGTGGATCATAAAATAATTATTTAATAGATCTGTTGACAGAAAGTGTTCACATTAGCAAATGCATTTAATTTTATTTTATAAAACCAATTCTGCAACACAGCTGGAAAACAGATATCAAATGAAATAAGCAACTATGAAAAGCCAAGCATAAAAATATCATTCAATCGTCATGTGACATTTCATAAGTTCGTAGCAATTCTGTCAACTCTCGTAGAAAGACGTTTGTTATAATCAGGTGTCAGATGTAAGTATCTTTCCAAGTAATGGGCGTGTCGTATTTGTGATGCTTTCTAGAAAGAGTGCCCTTTTTTTTATGGCTTTCTGTTGTCAGACGACTACCTCTCAGCCGGGCGCCCAAAACGCATTACGTCAAGGTCACTTACCTTTCTTACTGAAATATTTATGACAGCAGTTTCCGCTACAGTGACAGTCTCATATAAAAATTTCTCATGTCAAGAATTTGCGTTATTCATCTGTAGAAACAAAATCCTATTTATATTACAGTGTCCAAAAAATGTTTGTCGGCATTGTAATACATTCACGCATTTACACACATTTCATAACTCTTAAAGTACGATTCTTGGTTTCCAACAACCTTTTTCACAAATCAGAGTCCCTAACGACTACTCATTATTCCTTACCTTATTATACATATACATATTCGTTGACACTTCTTCCATATTTCATCATAAGAAATACGTAGCACAAATTCCTCATATATGGTAGCATCATCTTATTGATCATAAACATATACCTCAACAGCATAATACATATCGTCGTCGTAAAAATAACATCATAACACCTCAGTCAAATCTCTAAAACAACGTAGCTTTCTGCAATAATGTCAAAACCTAAAAAACTCTCTGCTCATTTCAATATTGTCATCTACCTCAAACGTACTTTAAAAATCATGATCCCATACCAAATACATCATTCAAAGCTCTCATAGTATCACAATGGTTCCCAAAAAATATGAACATTTCACAAAGTGCAGACAAAATACAATTTCATAAATGTGAAATTATCCTACTGTGTAATTGCGTAAACATGTTTCACTGACGTAGTTGAAAAAATATTTGTTTCGCAGTTAAATGACCAGATAGCTCTGTAATTTATGTGTTAGAGAAGTATGGTACCGATGTGTAAAGTTGTATAAGCAAATACCATATTAGCTAGGGCACCTTGTGCTTGCCAGACACATGGTACACAAAGTAAGCGTGTACCCCCCTGAGGATTAATGTAATTATATCCTCAGATGTTACAGGTTACAGCAATGGAATGAAATGTATCATGGAAAACCTTTGTATCATTGTATTTCAAATATCTTTAAAAATAGATGTTTTAAGTACAAAATTAGGCACTCAAATGCGCGTATTGTAGCGCTAAACAGTGCGTCTTGTTGTAAGATAACCTCTGTGGAAGTGTCGTAGTTATCGTCCTCCGAAAGCTAAGATCTACAGAAGTCAATGTACTTACCTCATGATAAACAAAAGTTAAATTCTTTGCGTATAGATATCGTAGTTACTACGCTTATTGCCGTGATGAAGTAAGTACTGTACTGTAACGTATTGTTGTGCTACAGAAAAGGCTGTCTCATTGTAGCTATACCACAAAGTTACAACTAAAACATGTTTTCCTTTCCAGAAGAAATCAGAAAAACTGTGCAAATATAAAACAGATACAGTGCAAAAGCAACATTGTAAATTGTCACTCATTAGTAGCGTCGTGATAAAATCGTGTAACTGTCACATAAACTAACCACTGAGTCATCTGGTATCTCACAGAAAGTGCTTTAAATCCAGAATTTATTTTCAAGTAAACCAAAATGTAGCATTAGAATATCATTAGCAGTACTGGTAAATGTTCTAAGTATGTCACCCTTATAGTCGTTACGTAATCGTGTAACTAACGAGCAAGAATGTACATGCACAATAACACAGTGACGTCTGTTCACTATAACAATGCATTCGTCATTTCTGTTTAAAAAAGTTCTCTTGGTTGTTGACTGGATATTTAACTTCAAACATGGTTGCATGTTAACAGATTCTAAGTCTGACAAATTGTACTAGTAGCGTGAAGTGAAAAATTTTATGGCAAAGACAAAGTTAAAAAGTAGATTATCTTTCAATAAACGGTTTTACCTGTGAAATGTGGTGCCATCATTTACTCTTCCTAGTACGCAGGCTGTCAACTGAAAAGCTATTATCATGTGGTTACGTCGGTAAGGAACACTGGAATTTTGCTCAAGGTTAGCTTATGTTATTTTTCTCTGAGCCCACCGGCGCACGCGGCTGCCTGCGGTGGGAGTCATTGTCTGTTTCTTTGTTGGCGCGCGCCGTTATTGGGATTAGGAGACCTAACTTCTACAAATTCACCTTGCCGAGAGGGGCCAGCTCTGTTTGAATCCCGCCAGTTCTGACGAAATTCCGGTCTGTCGTTATGATTATATCGTCTGTCGTCATGTCGGTAGTTCCTGTAGTTTCTTTCTTGTCGGTTAAGTGGTGGAGAATTTCTCCCTGACTTATCACTGCGCGGTGGACCGTTGCATCTGAAGTTATTCCGTCTCCCGTGATTATAATAGTTCTGGTTGCCATATTGTCTGTTTCTATGATTGTCTCTGTCATATTCATTACTAAGGAAATGCGATCTTTCTCTGTAATTATTATTAACCTGCCAACGGTTGTCATACGGGTAGTGTCTGTTTTGGTCACGATTTGCGTTGTAAGAATAGCCTTGTCGTGTCCAGTTATTATTTCGTTCATCGCGGAATTTGGACTGATGTGACCTGTAGTGATTGTTTTCCTGCTTTCGCATCCCGCGACTGTCTGTGTCAATTTCTAATTCTTGTAAGAGTCCCTGAAAAGCTTCAATGTCGTCTTTGCAACGCCCTGCCAAAATAATATGCCGTAAATGTTCAGGCAATTTGATTAAGCAAATGCGGATGAGTTCTGACGGCTGTATGGGTTTGATACTGATTCTTATGTAACATGTCTTCAAAATATTTCACAAGACTGGAAAATTCAGATTGTTCGAAATGTTTCATCATCATGATGCCATGTTTTACTCGGTCTTGTGTGGCTTGGGACCAATATGCTGAGAGGAAGGCATGGTAAAATTCTCCTTCACTGTGGCAATCGTGAATGACCGATCGCATTCTTACAGCTGGTTCATTCTCTAAGTAGCCACACATAAATTCTAATCTGTGCTCTAGTGACCAGTTGGGAGGAAAACAATGAGAGAATTGATGGAGCCACGCTTATGGATGAACGTCGTTGCCAGAATTCTTAAATGTTTTGAATTTACGTGTAGTAATGAACAGCTTATAGTCAAAATCGTCGTGTCGGCGGGTCGCATATCGGTCATTGTTACGTCGTTTCGGCGGTTCCATCTCAAAATTCGGTGTACTTTGCCAATTTCTTTCATAATCTCCAAAGTGCCCTGTGTTGTTATTTTGTGGCAGTTCCGTATTTTTATGTCCCTCTTTCCGCATTGGAGTGCGAGTGTCCTCTGAAATACGTATTTGTTGTATTACCTGTGTCAGCTGATCTTGTACTTCCCGGTTATGTCTTTGGTGTTGCGTATTAATTTGATTCTGATTTTGTTTGAATTTCCTAATTTGTTCGAACTCTTCTGTGTCATTAAAGAGTACCGGTTTTGTGTCATTCAGATTATCATCTACCTTCGTAGATAAATTATTTAGCTGATCCGAAAGTTCAACTACTTTCTCTGATAATGAACTAATGTCCTCCATGTGTCTTTCTGAACCAATTTTCAGAGTATCTACTGTGTCCTTTTTCTTGGGTTTTTGCAAGTTGCGTAACCGAATCGGTAGATGCAACTGAGTCAATTTTAGCTTGAAAGGTCTCATGATTTTCATGAACAATTGTTTGCAGTTCTTTTATTTCTGCTTCGTGATTCTGTAATGCATTTTCATGCCGCGAAAAAATAGGTTGGAAATGCTCACAAATTTGTGTTTTTACGTCATTACAGACTTTTTGACATTTCGATTCGATTTTATGTAATTCAGTAGTTAAATCTTCACGTGTTTGTTCAAGCGTATGTTCCACTAGGTATAACTTTCGAAGCTTTTGCTCCATTGCGTCTAACTTTTGCTGTGTTTGTCTCTGATTTTGTTCCATTGTGTCTAACTTTTGAAGATTTTGTTCCATTGTGTCTAACTTTAGAAGCTTTTGCTGTGTATGTCTCTGATTTTGTTCCATTGGTCTAACTTTTGAAGCTTTTGCTGTGTTTGTCTCTGATTTTGTTCCATTGTGTCTAACTTTTGAAGCTTTTGTCCCATTTGTTGCATTAATTGTAATAACAATGCACTGGTGTCTGAAACATGTTCCTTAGTGCTATGCAATGCATTTGAACCGGCAATATTCGCAGTTTGAAAAACAGAAAATGTGTCTTGACTTATTTGAGAAAGTGGTGAGGACGCAAAACCTGAATCTACAGTATTTGCAAGAATGTGTCCTGCCATTTCGGAATCCTGAGGCGAGTTGTTGCCGACTGATCGATCGATAATTGTTCCCTGTTCACTACTTATTTCACTGTCTACACCATTGTTTGCAGCCCGCTCCATTTCCCTATGTACAATTACTAAATTACTACTTTGAACATTAGTTAATTCATTACTCGGTGGCGCTAACTCACTGCTTTTCGTCTTCACTGTCATTTCTCAGTTTACTTTGGAGCCTAGTATTACGTTTTTCAAACGCCATTATTGTCACACTATTTCACACGACAACACAGAAAAAAAACAATTTGAGGAGCAAAAATAAGAGAATACATTAACATAGAAAATAATATCTAGTTAATTTGCAAGCGCAGCTGCGAAATACTTGGTGCAACTCTACATGCATGCTACAACTGTTGTACTGTACAACAATGGAAGACTACAACTACAAAGGAGATTCTCTCTACATTTACGCGCTAGCAATAAACAAAATCTACATTAATCACACAAACTACAAGAAAAAATCAGAAGATTCCAGTGAGGTATCCTTGGCTAAGGGTCGACATATGAAACGTCCCCTTTGAAAAATTGTACACGACTGTGCTTAAACTGACACACAATAGTTTTTAGCGCAACGCAATCTGACTTTCAATAATCCCTACAAAAGAATGGCCCTGACTAACATTAACCTATACCTTTCACAAATCACTAACCTCACAAAAAATCTTCGTTACTCGAACTACTGCAATACAGCGAGCACCACTACTGTCAGCTAAATAAAAGATTCAAACTACTGAAGACACTAACTACTGATAGGTATAGTTAGCAAATGAAAGATTTTAATAGAGAACAAACAGTGTATTTAACTTAATAGTCAAAATATATATGATAGTTCATGACATCCAGTCTTACAAATTACAAAACACCGCCACTCTCCCCCCACGTCCACCACTGCTGGCGGCTCACCTCCAACTGCGCAACGCTACGTGCTGTTAGCATCCAGCTGCCGCTGCCCGACACTACAATGGCAGACAACAATGCAAACTAGCCACAGACTGCGCACAGCACTGCCAGTGATATTTCATACTGAGCGCTATGTATCGTTACCAATAAGAAAACCTAAACAGCCTACTTACACACCCTCCAATGATTTTAGAAATTCTAATGAAATTTTATCTATCGCTTCTGGCTTATTTGACCTTAAGTCCTCCAAAGCTCTCTTAAATTCTGAATCTGACACTGGATCTCTATCTCCTCTAAACCGACTCCTGTTTGTTCTTTTGTCACATGCGACAAATATTCCGTCTCAGAGGCCGTCAATGTGCTGTTTCCACCCATCCGCTTTCTCCTCTGCATTTAACAGTAGAATTCCCGTTACACAATGTTACCAACCTTCATTTTAATTTCTACGAAGGTTGCTTTGGTTTTCCTATATGCTGCGTCAGTCCTTTCAACAATCATTCCTTTTTCTGTCTTCACATTTTTCATGTAACGATTTCGACTAAGCTTTCATGCACTTCATACTTATTTGACTCCTGAGCGACTTTTATTTTTGTATTCTTGAATTTCTCTGAATAATTTTGTACTTCCTGCTTTCGTCGATCAATTGAAGAATTTCTTCTAATATCGAATGCTACTTCGCAGTTCCGTTCGCTGTTCTATGTTTCTTTCCTAGTTCTGTGATTGTCCCTATTAGAGTTGTCCATTCCTCTTCAGCTATACTGCCTGTTGAGCTATTCTTTACTGTTGTATCTACAACCATAGAGAACCCCAAGCGTGCGCCGCAATTCCTTAGCACTTCTGTCTCCCACTTCTTTGCGTATTGATTCTTTCTGACTACTTTCTTAAACTTCAGTCTACTTTTCATCACCACTACTTTTCGATCTAAGTCAATATCTCCTCCTTGGTACGCCTTAGAATACAGTATCAGATTTCCGAATCTCAGTCTGACCATGATGTAATGCAGCTGAAACCTTCCCGAATCACTCAGTGGTTTCCTATTAGACCACATCCCATTGTGTTCCTGGAAAAGTGCCTTCGCTATTACTAGCTGAAATTAATTACAGAACTCATGGTTTCTCCTACTTCACTCCTTGTCCCAGGCCCACATTCTCCTGTAACCTTTTCTTTCACTCCTTCCCTGGCAGCTCTATTCCAGTCCCTCATGGGTACTAGATTTTCATCTCTCTTTTATGTGTTGTATTAACCTTTCAATGTCCATGTATACTTTCTCCATTCTTCATCTTCAGATTGCGACGCCGGCATATATACTTGCACTACGATTGTCGATGTTTGTTTGCAGTCGATTCTGATGAGAAAAACCCTATCACAGAACTGTTTCAAGTAACACACTCTCTACCCTACCCTCCTATTCATAACGAATCGTACTCCCGTTATAGCACTCTCTACTGCTGCTGATATTACCCTACACTCGTCACCCCAGAAATCGTTTGCCTTCATTGCATTTTGCTACACTGATCCCTACATTCTCTAGATTGAGCCTATGGATTTCCATTTTCAGATTATCTAGCTTCCACACCACGTTACAGCTTTTTGATATTCCATGCCCAGGCTCGTAGAACGTTATCATCCCGCTGGTTATTCAGTCTTTTCTCGTGGTCACCTTCCAATTGGCAGTCCCCTTCCGGAAATCCGAAAGGGGGACTGTTGCGGAATCTTTTGCCAATGGTTAGATCATCATGACATTCTTTTCAAATACAGGCCACATGTCGTATGTATACAAGTTATAATCACAATATCCACGGGTGTACTGCCGGTCTATAGTGTCCAACGGGCACAATATTTCGGCGATCAAACATGTCGCCATCATCAGGTGAACTGACGGACTGAGCTCCTGTGAACGCGCCGGCACGGAGATCCGTACGCTATGGCTGCTCAGGGGGAACGGTAAGAGTGGGCTACCATATACATCAAGAACTTCGAGGAGGAAGCCCTGTCGTCATCCGAATGGACACCTACTTGCTTTTTCCGTTACGTGGACGACAAGTTCGTCATCTGGCCACATGGTATGGATAAACTACATCTACATCTACATGACTACTCTGCAATTCACATTTAAGTGCTTGGCAGAGGGTTCATCGAACCACAATCATACTATCTCTCTACTATTCCACTCCCGAACAGCGAGCGGGAAAAACGAACACCTAAACCTTTCTGTTCGAGCTCTGATTTCTCTTATTTTATTTTGATGATCATTCCTACCTATGTAGGTTGGGCTCAACAAAATATTTTCGCATTCGGAAGAGAAAGTTGGTGACTGAAATTTCGTAAAAAGGTCTCACCGCGACGAAAAACGTCTATGCTGTAGTGACTTCCATCCCAACTCGTGTATCATATCTGCCACACTCTCTCCCCTATAACGCGATAATACAAAACGAGCTGCCCTTCTTTGTACCCTCTCGATGTCCTCCGTCAATCCCACCTGGTAAGGATCCCACACCGCGCAGCAATATTCTAACAGAGGACGAACGAGTGTAGTGTAAGCTGTCTCTTTAGTGGACTTGTTGCATCTTCTAAGTGTCCTGCCAATGAAACGCAACCTTTGGCTCGCCTTCCCGACAATATTATCTATGTGGTCCTTCCAACTGAAGTTGTTCGTAATTTTAACACCCAGGTACTTAGTTGAATTGACAGCCTTGAGAATTGTACTATTTATCGAGTAATCGAATTCCAACGGATTTCTTTTGGAACTCATGTGGATCATCTCACACTTTTCGTTATTTAGCGTCAACTGCCACCTGACACACCATACAGCAATCTTTTCTAAATCGCTTTGCAGCTGATACTGGTCTTCGGATGACCTTACTAGTCGGTACATTACAGCATCATCTGCGAACAACCTAAGAGAACTGCTCAGATTGTCACCCAGGTCATTTATATAGATCAGGAACAGTAGAGGTCCCAGGACGCTTCCCTGGGGAACACCTGATATCACTTCAGTTTTGCTCGATGATTTGCCGTCTATTACTACGAACTGCGACCTTCCTGACAGGAAATCACGAATCCAGTCGCACAACTGAGACGATACCCCATAGCTCCGCAGCTTGATTAGAAGTCGCTTGTGAGGAACGGTTTCAAAAGCTTTCCGGAAATCTAGAAATACGGAATCAACTTGAGATCCCCTGTCGATAGCGGCCATTACTTCGTGCGAATAAAGAGCTAGCTGCGTTGCACAAGAGCGATGTTTTCTGAAGCCAAGCTGATTACGTGTCAATAGATCGTTCCCTTCGAGGTGATTCATAATGTTTGAATACAGTATATGCTCCAAAACCCTACTGCAAACCGACGTCAATGATATAGGTCTGTAGTTAAATGGATTACTCCTACTACCCTTCTTGAACACTGGTGCGACCTGCGCAATTTTCCAATCTGTGGGTACAGATCTATCGGTGAGCGAGCGGTTGTATATGAGTGCTAAGTAGGGAGCTATAGTATCAGCGTAATCTGAAAGGAACCTAATCGGTATACAATCTGGACTCCTTGACTTCCTTACACATCTAAACTCCATACACCCCAACATCAAATTCACTATGGAGACTGAAACGGAGGGTAAATTACTTTCCTTGACGTCTTGGTCAGGAGAAGGGCTGACGGCACCCTAGGTCATCGGGAGTATCGAAAGACAACAGACACTCTTCTGTATTTGCACGCAGACAGCTGCCACCACCCTTCACAGAGGAATGGGGTACTTAAGACTCTAGTACATAGGGCGCGCACTATCTCTGACACAGAGAGTCTACCCCAGGAATTGGAACATCTGAGAACTGTATTTCGAAAAAATGGGTACTCAGAGTGGCAGATCCAACGTGCTCTCCGCCCAACCACTGCATCACAACCTGTTGAGACGGATGAAGTCACGAGGGAGGAGGTAGGCACTGCATTTATTCCATACACAGGGAAAATCGCCCAAGTTCTGAAGAAACACCGGGTCGGAACTGCGTTTTGTCCTCCGAATAAAACTCGTGCACTGGTGGGGAGCACCAAAGATGACCTCGGTTTGACGAAGGCCGGCGTTTACCAGATTCCGTGTCAATGTGGCAAGTCGTATATTGGTCAGACGATGCGTACCGTCGAGGATCGATGCCGTGAACACCAATGTACACTCGACTGATGTATACGAGGAAGTCGGCGGTCGCTGAACATTGTTTGTCGGAAAATCACGCTATGGAGTATGACCGCACGAGGATTCTGGTACAGACGTCGAGATACTGGGACAGCGTTGTTAGAGAGGCCATCGCAATTCGCACCAATGACGACCTCATAAACCGTGACTATGGCTATAATCTTAGCAAGGCTTGAGAACCAGCGATTGGGTTAATCAAGAGTACATCGAGCAAACGCATAGTTGTGACGACCACGGCGGACAGAGACATCACACCGACGTCATCTCAGACGCCGTCGCAATCTGTTCCACCGCGCTACCGTGGCGCGGGGCGCGGACGGCGGAGGGAGCGCGCCGCGGGCAGAGAGTATTTCAATCGGCCGCCGCCGCGACCGAACCCAGTTCCCCCTGAGCAGCCATAGCGTACGGATCTCCGTGCCGGCGCGTTCACAGGAGCTCAGTCCTTCAGTTCACCTGATGATGGCGACATGTTTGATCGCCGAAATATTGTGCCCGTTGGACACTGTAGACCGGCAGTACACCCGTGTATATTTTGATTATCAAATACGCCGGGAGAAACTGAAGACTCACATTATACAAGTTATGTTTCTTTAATGCAGTGGTTTCCATTGCCTTCTACATCCTCATGCCGTTGAACATTGCTGATTTTTTCGCCTTTAGGGGCCGTTTCATACCCAAAGGAGAAGAGAGTGCCCTGAACCTCTGTCCGCCTCTCTGTCGTCTTTGATATGGCTGTTGGCACAATGAAGGTGATTTCCGCCACCAATGTCAATTATTAATCAAAGGCGAAGAGGTGTCGTGTTCCGTACCCGGTGTCGAGAACATTTTTATTACTAATTAAAGACGCTTTCACTAGACCGTTATGTTGCTGAAATAGAAGGCCAGGATGGCTTTCCATAAGGAACAATAAGACGGGGCGTAGAATATCATCGACATAGACCTGTGTTTCAAGAACGCTGTGGATGACGATCAAATTGGTCTTGGTGTGAAATGAAGTTGCAGTCCAGAATATCCCTCACGCCGTATGGCGGGCGACATTTGGATTAGTATCCCACCACTCTCCGAGGCGTGTACAAACAAGTCATCGGCCTGGAACCTTATCAATTGGAGTAGAATAACCTTCGTAATGATTCCCGCTTGGAACTGAGCCAGGATGATTAGGGAAGACATTTCAGGAGACGCCTTGGACAACGGTGGTTTACCACCTTGACTGACATCCGCAATATATACCGAATAAATCATTCGCATTTTCTGAAATTATGTCTGTTCATGTAAATCACATCTACCGATTTCCGTCCACTGTCTGATAATTCATTTGTTGTGCGTTTTCTTTGTAATCTGGCAACTGACACTTGTTACGTCAGACATCTTCACTTACATATAAGTTCTGGTTGAAAAGAAATGCACGGAAAGTGAGGCCTTGATATGATATGAAAATGATGCAAATTTTGCCAGCTTGTACTAAAATTCAGAAATATCGAATTATGCAGCTCAAATACGTAGTATCGTATCACAGTAACAACAACGGTGAGGCACAATTGCAGTCAGTCCACTGATACAAACACATAGGTTCAACTGTGGGGATACATAATGGAAGCTAATGATTTCATAGTCTAAGTTGTCCGTAGAGGAGGTGGAACTCTTAGTAGCATGCTGGGAAAATGCAGTTTGTCGACACGGAATATTTCTCAAGAACCAGTGTACAACAAATTATATGGAAATGTTGCTCAAATGCCTGACATAACCGGCAAATAGGTAAAAAATAGAGGATTTAAAGTACAAAAACAAGGCAATACGACTAGAATTTTTAATCCACAGGGGAGGGTCACGGAAAGACTTATAAACGTTAATTGGTATACTGTAAAAGATAGGCATCAATAATGCTGTGGAAGACCACTTACAAGGTAGACTGCAGTTACGGGAATGCAGAGGTATACCAGGGACGGAATCTGTGAAGTTCGCTGATGGTTGTGATTCTCCGGGTAGCCACTCTAGATCATGTTTATGTCTCCCGTCGTAACATTTATTACGTTTGTTATTCAAGTAAGATGTAACTACCTAACTAACAGAGCGTGTGCCTGAGCTAATTTATGTGCTGTGAAAATTTTGTATACATTTTTCAGTTTACATGTTTCTGATAGCTTTCGATTGGCCGTTGTAATGTCCTTTTATTGGTGCCATTCTGGTTTTTGGTTTCTTCATGTTCCTGCTCAATACAGCCAACATCTATGACTAGCGATGTTGGAAGGTATTATGGTCATTCTCTAATGCTGGGATTGTTACGTGTCTCTGTATTTGCTAATCACATTTTACGATGTGAGAATTTACTGCGAATGAGTTGCCCCCTGATTTCTATTGCCGTCACACCCCTTCTTTCCAAGTCTTTTTGTAGCGACGTGTGCTGAATTTTAATTACCCAAAGGATTTTACATATTTTTCTCTAGAAACAACTGAAAAACGTGAATAAAGGCGTTGTCAGATAAGTGCTGAAGGCACATGCGTCGAAAATTTACGGCACAAGTAGTTATATGACGCCCCATTCAACACCGCGGCTTAAGTCGTTTCTCAAAGAACCAAGTATTTAACGAAACAAATTTATAAACACATCATACACAGATAAAGAGAACTAATGTTACACCGACACATGAAAGCCTCAATGAATTCAGGAAGGAAATTTAGAAGTTAAAAGTTTCGAGAGTATGAAACGCAGAAATAAATAAGAAACTAAAGAAAACACACAAGATATATTTACTAAATGAATCAGATGTATCCTACAAAGTAAACCAAGAGAAAAAAAATTAGCAAGAAAATAACCAGCAATGCTCATGAGGAAGCATGGAACCAGTTAATGAGGTAGAGCATGATGTACGTGGGAGACAGTTAACTGGATATAAGCAAATTAAGTAAATATGTAAATCAGAAAAGACACAGCAATAATTAACATAATCGAAACAAAGTTGCAGAAATACACCCTACAACATTGAAAGAATGAAGCACAGTATTAAGATTTATAAAAATACTGGAAGGCCTCTGGATTAGATGGAGTGATTGTAAAACATATTAAATCCTGGATTAGAAGGAGTGAATGTAGAACGTATTAAATATAGTGGTATAATAAGCTAATTAAGAAATTAAATGAAATGACAGTATGACACTGATGCCCTGGAGTGACCACGTGAGGAAGATAGGCCGCCGAGTTGCAAGTCTTGACGCAACAATGCGCGACTTGCATGTCGATGCTGATGCAATAATGATGACAACGCAACAAACAGTTCCTGAGCAGAGAAAAGAACTGACCTGGCCAGGAATCGAACCTGGGACCAGTGCACAACAGCCAGTTGAGCTGATTACTCAGCTAAGGAGGAGAACAGCAAATTAAGAAATTAGCATATACTCAACAAATCCAGAGAAAGTGCCAAGTACACCTACCTCTTGGTCTATAGCTTTAGTTAAAAATCCATTGACATGGGAGATCGCAAAAAGTGCGACAATTATGGAGGAGCAACGAAGGATGTTAAAACTATACTAAAATAATAAACAATATACCGAAACTTGTTGCAGATTGTTTGCTAAGAGAAGAGCAAATAAAGTTTAGAAAAGGCAGATAGTGAGCGTATCATGTCTTCACCTCCATGAGACAGATAATAGAAGAAAGAACAGACAATTCAGAGATATATCTGGCTTCTATAGATTTCGAGAGGGCGTTTTCCGGGGAATATCGAATCCAGTGATGACAAATAACAAAAAACGAGGGCTGTCCACTGCACGTAAGGTCGGTATAAGGACTTAGTATAGACATATTAATTACACCGTAGGCATTGGATTTAAAGGGAGTGGACGGATTCTGCCAAATACAGAGCTTAAACAAAGGTGTAACATATCAACACACACTTTTTAATATATGCACTGACGACATTTTAAAGAAATAGCCAAAAATTAAGAAATATTCGTGGAGGTATGTGCCGTCTATGCAACTAAATGAAGGCAGTTTGTTTGTAGCCATACGCGTTTCGCTTCATTTATTTGGGAAGCATCATCAGTGGCCTGAAATACATGTTTCTTTTTATATATACAATAAGCATATTATCAGCTAGATGTAATAAGTTGATATTTTACATTTTGTCGGGATTTTTAGGTTAGAAGTAACTTTTGTAGCACAAGTTCCGTAAAATGATGTATCTTTCGTTTTACTTACGATTTCCAGCACTGCTAACACATATATGTGTTTCTGGAGATGTATTTGTTGGTCTTCATGCTCCAGTTAGCCGAATCAGGTGTTGTTTAGCCACTTGTCACATCACATTTCACTTTCACTGCCATTTGGCGATCAACATATGTGTGTTTGCAGTGTGTAGTGTTGCCAACTGTTGTTATGTGTTTGTCTTTTGTTTCTGTTGTGTTTTGTGGTTTTCATGTGTTGTATGTCTGTGTGTGTCTGTGTGCGTGTGTGTGTGTCCATTGAGGCCTGTTATTAATTTCATGAAGGCACCATCATACCATGTGGCAAAACACATGAACAAAATCATAATGCAACACTATGAAATGAAAAACAGCAGAACAGTGAAAAACACAAATGAACTCATAACACATATAAAAGACTTACACATCCCACAAACAGCATCACTCATCTCTTTTGACATAGAGAACATGTACACCTCAATACCCACTGCAGACACTATAAAACTAATTGAAGAAAACTTAGTAACACACAACAAACTACCTGTAGACAATATTAATGAAATAACAAAAACCCTCAAAGTAATCACATCCCAAAATTACTTCCAATTTGAAAAGGAATTTTACTTACAAGAAGATGGGCTCCCAATGGGATCCCCAATTTCAGGAACACTAGCAACCATATTCATCAACTACATAGAAAACACAATCTTCGATACAGTCATCAGAAAGAAAGGATACAAAATTGTTTACTGGTACAGATACGTAGATGACATAATCTGTATGGTAGATGAACCAACAGAGAAAATTGATAAACTTCATACAGATATAAACAACATACATAAAAATATTCAATTTACCATAGAAAAAGAAACACAAAAGCAAATACATTTCTTGGATATAACAATAAAGAGAGAGAACAATAAACACACATTTGACATCTTCAGAAAGCCTACAGCCACAGACATAATCATACATGCTTCATCCAACCACCCACAGAATCAAAAATTAGCAGCCCTACGACACATGTTATACAGGCTAAATAACATCCCACTCAGCAAAGAAAATTATGAAAAAGAGTTACAAACAATACAACTGATAGCCACTAACAATGGTTACAGCACCCATATAGTACAAAAACTCAATGAAAAAATTAAAACACAACTAAAGAAAAATGAAAACAAGCAGAGATTACAGAACCCCACAAACACTACAGCACACACAGAAACACAAAACAATAACACTCATGACATGAATAACAGAAAAAAATGGTATTCTCTCACATACAAACACAAAACAACACACAAGGTAGCAAATATATTAAAGAAACAGGGATTACAAATAGCTTACAGAACAAGAAACACACTCCAATCACATTTACAAACAACAGAAAAACCAGACAAATACCAAGGAGCAGGTATATACCAGCTAGAGTGCCAAGAATGTAAAGCAGTATATCTGGGGATGACAAGCAGGAACTTTAAAACTAGGTATAAAGAACATATAAGAAGTTGGAAATATGAGAACAGTCATTCTACCTTTGCCGAACACCTGATGAAACATGGACATGAACCATCGAACATGGAATGTGACATGACAGTTATCAGAGTGAATAATCACAACAAAAACCTCCTGACATTGCAAGAAAACTTCCACATACAAAGAGCCATTGCAATGGAAAAGAAGGTACTCAATGACCAAATCCATATAAACAATAACTCGCTGATCATGCTAGCCACCAAAACAACAACAAACTGAAGTGCAACCAGGATAAATAATTAATGAATATCCTTCCCCTCTTCTCTCTCTCTCAGTCCTACCCCCCCCCCCCCATACACACACACATACTCACAGACAAACACATGAACCCACAGAAAAAAAAAAAAAAGATTGCACACACACACGCACACAGACACACACAGACATACAACACATGAAAACCACAAAACACAACAGAAACAAAAGACAAACACATAACAACAGTTGACAACACTACACACTGCAAACACACATATGTTGATCGCCAAATGGCAGTGAAAGTGAAATGTTATGTGACAAGTGGCTAAACAACACCTGATTCGGCTAACTGGAGCATGAAGACCAACAAATACATCTCCAGAAACACATATATGTGTTAGCAGTGCTGGAAATCGTAAGTAAAACGAAAGATAAATCATTTTACGGAACTTGTGCTACAAAAGTTGCTTCTAACCTAAAAAACCCGACAAAATGTAAAATATCAACTTATTATATCTAGCAGATATATTGTATATATAAAAAGAAACATGTATTTCAGGCCACTGATGATGCTTCCCAAATAAATGAAGCGAAACGCGTATGGCAACAAACAAACTGCCTTCATTTAGTTGCATAGACGGCACATACCTCCACGAATTTAAAGCAACTAAAGGATAAGACGGAAAACAGTAAAAATGACGATTAAGAAATATTGTCCACTCAAACACTCTTCCAATTGCAGACGATACAATAATAATTCAGGTGAATGAGACAGACTTACAGAAACCAGTGTATCCTTTAAATAATCTATCTATTTCATATGCCTTATATATCAGTTAATAAAACATAAATTACAGCTTTTAGACGAAAGGATCCAATCAGATGAAAGATTGTGTAGAAAGCAACATGTTAGATGTATCCAGTTTTATATGACTTGCCTGTAACATAGGTTTTTACAATGTGAAGGACAGTGAGCTATATGTCTGCGTATTTGAAACTGTATGTTGGACTGCTGAAAGAGTTTCGAAAAATAAAGTTAGGAAAGAAACGAAAATGAAATCTTATGAAGTAGAAGGTTTACTCACATTGGTTTACGGAAGCGAAGCCTGGATTCCGACTAGAAACTAACCATGTAAAACAAAGTCGCAGAAATGAGATGAATGTTAAAGGATGCACAAGGGCGGATAGGATCCGAAGGGAAAATACCCGTAACAAATTATAGAACCAGTACTTAATGAAATGTTAAGTAGTGGACGTAACTGTACCAGTCGCTTACAAAACACGGAAAATACCATACTTCCGAAGACAGCGTTGGATTCCACGCGGACAGCAAGAAGAGATCGAAGACAACCCAGAATACGCTGGAGACATCCTGAAGCCAGAACGGGCTAGAATGTCTAATCCATCAAGTGAAGAATAAGAAGAAGAATAAGATATGTTTACAGAAGCATGAAAAGACAGTTATTGCGGTGGCAGTTCGGAACTGAGCAAAGTACGCTCGCGATGGTCTCATTATCCATAGACGCGGAATATTAACAAAATAAGCGTTTACAATTTTCGTTATATTTTATGTACCACCACTTGTAACCTCTCGGGATCCTTTATTGTCTTTATGGCAACATTTCCTTCACAATATTTCTTAAAGTTTCTTTTATTTTCAATCATTTCGAATTTTTGTCTTTCGCAATGTCACACATATTCACATCTGCCGCCTACTAAATCGTTTACTCAATTGATGTACGTGTTCATTGATGTACGTATTTCTCTGTGCTGCTCTTCATCTGACGACTCTGGTTATTTTAAGGTAATTTCTGATAGTTTGTATGTCTGTGCATTTCTACCCCCCCCCCCCCCCCTACCATTCTACTTCTGCCGCCATATATTTATCCCGATTTTTGTGCTTTTATGTTTACGCACTTGGTTCTAATTCCTGTGTATGTTTATCGACGGTTCTTCCTTTGGGTGGGTTGTCACCATCGTTCTGACTAAACGAGTAGCAGCCGACGTTACGTAATACAGTGATAGCTTTCCACGAGTGTTAATTTTCTTTCTTAAATTTTTACAATAATTTTCAGAAATTTAGCTCTGTTTAGGACCATGCTCCTTCACTATGAACTCGCTTTTACTTTCCTTTCAGAAAATCTGAAGGCGCTTAAACACGTGAAACGTATTATTCTTAATAAAAATAAGTTTGCACCCACGACTGTATTTTTATATAGCTGTTCCCAGAACCGTACGTGCTTACCGTTTGCAGCCAAAAGTGTGGCCACACATGGGTGTGGCATAAGGCATGGGTAAGAAAGATGGTGGGGGCTAGCAAAGAATCGCCTGGGTGCGTAACGGACCGAACGCAAAAGCACACCTTGGAGCGCTCTATCGACGCAGACAAACATTTCTACTTTCGTCCATCACCATCTCAAGTCGACAGAACTACCATGTTATGTTAAACTTTACAGCTACCCAGGACTGTTTGCAACTAAATTCAATCGCACAACTACGTGTCCTTGCTTTCATACGTAGGAGGGATAAAGGCCAAAAAAAAAAGAAAAAAATATTCCTACTAGAAAGGCAAAAATCTTTCTCAATGTTCCAAGAGTAGATTACATTCAAGGCCAGGTAACTTGTGGCATCAGATGCAGATAATGTTTAGAGTGGGAGCCTCAAATAATGAAACGGTTCCAATAGACCCGTGTCCCTAGAATCCTGTTACAGCGGTTTGAGGACTGTGGAAGTGAACTCACATTGAAGTCGCTGCCACCAAATTTGCCTGTGCGCATGGAGAACCTGCGAAGGTTTAGGGGTGGAGCTTTACCCAGTATATTAGATTTCTTACCCAATATTTCATAGTGTAGCTGCCATGGTCCTCCTGGGAACACGTTGCGGTTACCACGAACTTGCTCATCCTAGAGCTGTTAATCGATGTTTTAATGAAGACTGGAGCAGAGCAGTGGCTCGGGTAATATTACTAGCGGGTCAGAAAAAGAGCATCTAAGTTCAGAACTGCCCCTGTCAGTGAAACTGGAGGCGGTGACAGCAACGACGCCGCTGCCGCAAACCACGGGTGGGCGCCGGTCGACACATCCGCCGAGCCGCAGGCGTACAAATTCAATCTGCCCGCAGCGTGCGGTCCCATCTATCAGGCCTAATAAGGCGAGTTGGGAACTTCTGGTGCAGTGAGGAGGGAGGTCTCGATCCGGGCGCGCTCGCCGGTACGGGGCTGGGCCGGCGCTCCAGTCTGCTCCTCACTTCATTGCGGAGTGCATAATCAGTCCTCACCCAATTTACTCTCGCCACCATATCTCTCCGCCCAGTTCCGGCGGCCGAGCGCTCAGGTCTACTTACGATAACCTTCACTTCACTATATGACCGTAAGCTTTAGCTGCCGTTGGCATTTCTAATAACGTCCCCTGGATGTGGTACTACACCTACGTCTATGTTCTACATACCATCGTCAGGTGCATGGCACAGGGTACGTCCCATTGAACCAGTTATTAGGGTTTCTTCCTGTTCCAGTCACATATGAAGCGCGGTAAGAATGATTGTTTGAAAACTTCTGTGCGTGCAGTAATTGTTCTAATCTTACTTTTACAATCACTATATAGTTGAAGAGTTTGACAGAGCACTGAAAGACCTGAGTCGAAACAAGGTCCCGGGAGTAGACAACATCCCATTAGAACTACTGACGGCCTAGGGAGAGCCAGTCCTGACAAAACTCTGTCATCTGGTGAGCGAGATGTATGAGACAGGCGAAATACGTTCAGACATCAAGAAGAATATAATAATTCCAATCCCAAAGAAAGCAGGTGTTGACAGATGTGAAAATTACCAGACTATCAGTTTAATAAGTCACGAGTGCAAAGTACTAACACGAATTCTTTACATACGAATGGAAAAACTGATAGAAGACGACGTCGGGGAAGATCAGTTTGGATTCCGTAGAAATGTTGGAGCACGTGAGGCAATACTGACCTTACGACTTACCTCAGAAGAACGAATGAGGAAAGATAAACCTACGTTTCTAGCATTTGTAGACTAAGAGAAAGCTTTTGACAATGTTGACTGGAATACTCTCTTTCAGATCAGATGGCAGTTATAAGAGTCGAGGGGCATGAAAGAGAAGCAGCGGTTGAGAAGGGAGTGAGACAGGGTTGTAGACTCACCCTGATGTTATTCAATGTGTATATTAAGGAAGCAGTAAAGGAAACAAAAGAAAAATTCGGATTAGGTGGGGGTTGTTTGGGTGAAGAGACCAAACAGCTAGGTCATCGGTCTCATCGTATTAGGTAAGGAAGTCGGCCGTGCCCTTTCAGAAGAACCATCCCAGCATTTGCCTGAAGCGATTTAGGGAAATCACGGGAAACCTGAATCAGGATGGCCGGACGCGAGATTGAACCGTCGTCCTCCCAAATGCGAGTCCAGTGTGCTACACTGCGCCACCTCGCTCAGTCGGAATAGGTATTTAAATCCATGGAGAAGAAAAAAAAAACTTTGAGGTTCGCCGATGACATTGTAGTTCTGTCAGAGACAGAAAAGGACTTGGAAGATCAGTTGAAAGGAATGGACAGCGTCTTGAAAGGAGGATATAAGATAAACATCAACAAAAGCAAAATGAGGATAATGGAATGTAGCTGAATTAAGTCGGGTGAAGCTGAGCGAATTAGATTAGGTTCAAATGGCTCTGAGCACTATGGCTCTAGAACTTAGAACTACTTAAACCTAACTAACATAAGGACATCACACACATCCATGCCCGAGGCGGGAATCGAACCTGCGACCGTAGCGGTCGCGCGGTTTCAGACTGTAGCGCCTAGAACCGCTTATTAGATTAGGAAATGAGACACTGAAAGTAGTAAAGGAGTTTTGCTATTTGGGGAGCAAAATAACTGATGATGTTCGAAGTGGAGAGGATATAAAACGTAGACTGGCAATGGCAAGGAAAGCGTTTCTGAAGAAGAGAAATTTGTTAACATCGAGTATAGATTTAAGTGTCAGGATGTCGTTTCTGAAAGTATTTGTATGGTGTGTAGCCCCGTATGGTAATGAAACATGGCTAATAAATAGTTTGGATAAGAAGAGAATAGAACCTTTCGGAATGTGGTGCTACAGAAAAATGCTGAAGATTAGATGGGCAGATCACATAGCTAAAGAGGATGTATTGAATAGAATTGGAGAGATTAGCAGTTTGTGGCACAGCTTGACTAGAAGAAGGGTTGGTATGACACTTTCCGAGGCATCAAGGGATCACAATTTTAGCACTGGAGGGCAGCGTGGAGGGTAAAAATCGCAGAGGGAGACCAAGAGATGAATACACTTAGCAGATTTAGCAGGATGTAGGTTGCAGTAAGCACTGGGAGATGAAGACGCTTGCACAGGTCAGAGTAGCATGGAGAGCTGCAACAAACCAGTCTCAGGACTGAAGACCGCAACAAGAACAAGAGCAAATGAGTGATACGTAGAGCATTGTAGTGTATTCCTGGAGTAATCATTTAATGTTGGTTGTTGAAACTTTGTTAATAGGTAAAATTAGAAGGAAGATCAGCGTTGGCCGTAATTTCGATGATCATAAAATCAAATTTCCATCACATAATGATCATCATCAGTTCTGGAAGTAAAAAATTTTCACACAGCGATCAGTGAATAAGAAACAAAATATCACAAACACAAATGAGTATAAACCAACTGTTGGCAAGAACATTCCTTTAGCGTACAAATTAAAGCTCGTAGGCACTGGTGTCTAGTTATTAGCAGTAAAAGAAGCTATGAAACAATCACAATAATTGAAGCCGAGTAGGCCTCAGTGTGACAGTGGCTTGGAACGCCCACTATGTGACATGCTTCACGTGAAGACTTAAAATTACTTAATTTTGCAAGAGATTACCACAAAATACCAAATGTACAATTGCAAATCATTAATTGAATATTTAAAATTTAAAATTGTACATTAAAAACGCATATAGAAAAGGAAGGAGGAAATGCACATCTTGCCAACATACACTGGCATCATATTTTCAAAATGACTTAATAAACATGAAAGAATAAAAACCAACAGATAAAATTATAAGGTGTCAGATTACAGGAATAGTAAAAAAAGAGAAATATACAAATATAACAGTATTTGTTATAGCTCAGTAACCGCCATCTGTCGTGGGGTGTCAGAGGTACAAAGTTCTTAATTTCCGTAAAGTATTACGTTGAAATCAATAATTGAAATGCATAAATAGTGGTAATTGTACAATATATGTCACGACTTAACAGGTCAAAATGTCGTGGAACACTTTATGTGTTATAAAAAATTTTAGGATGCAGACTAACAATTTTTGATCCTATTTAACGACATGATGATACACACATCTCATTCGTCCCGTTGGGACGTGTTAACACATTATAGCTATTTCTGAGGCTTCCTTCTAATTTTACTTATCATATGGTCGTTGTACACACAGCACTCTATGGAGTCGCCAATCAGTTTGTTAATAGGCTTTCTCGGGATAGTTTATGTCCATCTTCAAGCATCTTCCAGTTCAGTTTCTTCAATACATCTGTGACACACCCCCGAGAATTAAACAAACCAATGAGCATTCGTACTGCCCTGCTCTCTATACGTTCGGTATCCCCTGTTAGCCCTGTCTCATACGGGTCCCATACACTTGGTAATACTCTGAAACCGGTGGCACGAATAATTTGTAAGCAATTTCTTTTGCTGACTGATTGTACTTCCTCAGTATTCTACCAATAAAGTGAAACCAACTACCTGCTTTACTCACGACTGAATTGTGATCATTACATTTCATATGACTTAAAAGTTTACACCCAGGTATTTGTACGAGTCGGCCGGTTCCAGAATTGACTCACTGATGTTATAGTCATAGCATACTACATTTCTTCATTTTGTAAAGTGCAAAATATTACATACTGCCAATCTCTGCAACATTTTGAAATCTTGCCAAGGTCTGACTAAATATTTATGCAGCTTCTTTCAGGTAGTACTTCATTATAGATAACTGTATCATCTACAAAAGCCTGATTTCAGTATTAATACTGTATGCAAGTTGATTAATATACAGCATGCATATAAAGGGTATCAACACATTTTTCTTGGGAACATCCAATGTTACTTATAAATCTGACATCGACTCACCATCCAAGATAACATGCTGCGGCTTCGCTTCCAAATCGTCCTTAGTCCAATTCCAAACTTTTGCATCTATCTCATTGCCTTGATCCTAAACTTTCAATGTGTTATGTGAGAAAAGTGCGAGTTGTTTCACATGATCAACATTTTTCGAAATCCATGCTGCTTGCCATTGAGGTGATACTGTTAAAGGTACATCGTTATGATTGTGATCAGAATTTGTCCTAAGACTCTGTGAACCCCTCCCGCAGGAGGTTCGAGTCAGCCCTCGGGCATGGACGTGTGTGTGTGTTGTTCTTTGTATAAGTTAGTTTAGTTACTGTGTAAGTCTAGGGACCGATGATTTCAGCAATTTGGTCCCTTAGGAATTCACACACGTTTGAACATTTTTTTAACTGTGTTAACGGGTAAAGTGTTGCAATAATCCTTCTATTGTCCTTAGCGAAGCGACTTCACTTGAAGTTTCATGCACGTTCGTATGCAGTAATAACGCGCTCCTTCTGACGTCCGCGGAGTTGTTAGTTAAAAGAAAGGTTTTTCGATGAAACAGGATCGATTCTCGTCTTGGTCAAATCTGTAAAATACACATGATGAAGGTTGACAGTCAGGCTGCGTCCCATGAAGCTAGGTTAAAACATTCACTCCTTACTAAGAATAAAGCCGTGTAATAAACTAATTGTACGTAGAATGATACCACGATAATACCAATAGACTGAAAAACATAAACCACAATCAATCCTCGTACCATCTTCAATGGCTCCTTGTAACTTTCTTAGAATTCTGTTATAACATCTTCGATGTAAGGCTACGGTTCATGGATAAACCAGCTGTCAAATGCACCTGACAGTATCTGACATGTGAACTAACAATTGATTGTAGGTAATCGATCATTATATTTCTGTGTGCACGGAAATGTATACACATCGGCTGTCATCAATGGATGACCTACGTGGGTCAGAGTCGCAAGTAAATAGTTTAGTGTGCTTCAAAATAATGAAAAGTACATCGTTTATTGAAAATTTATCCGAATTTGTCAGTAATGTTGTTTACAAAGCGGATGGAATCTTTGCCCGTTTGCGGATGTTGTCCTTCGTCAGTAAGTAAAATACCTCTTCCACCTACAGTGTTCATTCCACCCACTCCTTAGGGTAACAACTTCCTGAAAAGCATACACCACAACCAATCCTCGTACCATCTCCAACGGTTCTTTGTAACTTTCTTAGAATTATGTTATAAGTACAGAACTTTTTTAAAAGAATAGTGCTTATCTAAGTCGCGTTCGCTATTTGTCCTAGTCCCCAGAGTTTAATTTGTACATCTCTTACAATATGGGCTGCATACATGAAGATGGTGGACTCTTTATTATCTAGAAACGATATAAAAAGTTATACAAAATTCTTTACGTTCCATTACAAAGATATAATCGTATGTTCTAAAAGACTGCTGCCGACTGGTGTCACCTCAAAACACAATGTCTTCCTTTGATTACCTCAAAAGTTTTATATCAAGTGTCAACAAAGTCACAACATTAAAGGATCATATACACGTCTTACATATTCTGTTCACACAGCTATTCTCTTATAAAATGACTAGAGACGTACTGTGGAAAATCGCCTCTGTAAGGTATGTTTACTTTGAATTTGTAGGCATTTTGTGATAATTTGACGTTAGAATTTTTTCGTAATTCTTCCTTTATATACATTACAGTTGTTTCCAGTTAATATGAGCAATCGATGAAATGGATTGGTCAAGTACCAATTTTGTCCATAAGAAGTATCCCTAAATAGCGATTTAATTTCGCCAAACCTGGCTGTCATTATGTAATTTTCTGTGATACAATTTATGTCAGGTAGGGCTGCTTACGTGGAATTTAGTTTAAAAAGGTAAGCTAAAACGCGATGGGATACGAAACATGAAACAAGTCATTTGTAATTGTGTCAACAAATACCTAATTCCTATTCAGATTTGGCACAACGTGGAGATTAAACACTAACACCATGTACATAAGTATATATGTAATACTGACTCAACAGAAAAATATGTTTTCTGAATGTCGTGATTTAGCTAACCTTCTCGGATGAGGAACACACATTATTGAAGAAAGGCTTACAATATGATCCTCACAAACATTTGAAAACATATGAACGTAATGTAATTACAGCTGACACAAAAATTCCTGCAGAGCAAGCGAAACTGAGTGGATACCAGACAACTAGTACATGAGTCGAAGTTAGTAAAATTATAAACAACGATACCAAACGGTACTTGATAGTAGAAAAGAGGGACAAATACTAACTTCTTTAAATTAGGAATTACATGAGTGCAAGTTCGAGGTGCCTTCAAGTTCTAAGGCCTCCGATTTTTTTTCTAATTAACTACTCACCTGAAATCGATGAAACTGGCGTCACTTCTCGATGTAATCGCCCTGCAGACATACACATTTTTCACAACGCTGAAGCCATGATTCCATGGCAGCGGCGAAGGCTTCTTTAGGAGTCTGTTTTGACCACAGGAAAATCGCTGAGGCAATAGCAGCACGGCTGGTGAATGTGCGGCCACGGAGAGTGTCTTTCATTGTTGGAAAAAGCCAGAAATCACTAGGAGCCAGGTCAGTTGAGTAGGGAGCATGAGGAATCACTTCAAAGTTGTTATCACGAAGAAACTGTTGCTTAACGTTAGCTTGATGTGCGGGTGCGTTGTCTTGGTGAAACAGCACACGCGCAGCCCTTCTGGACGTTTTAGTTGCAGTGCAGGAAGGAATTTGTTCTTCAAAACATTTTCGTATGATGCACCTGTTGCCGTAGTGCCCTTTGGAACGCAATTGGTAAGGATTACGCCCTCGCTGTCTCAGAACATGGACACCATCATTTTTTCAGCACTGGCGGTAACCCGAAATGTTTTTGGTGGCGGTGAATCTGTGTGCTTCCATTGAGCTGACTGGCGCTTAGTTTCTCGATTGAAAAATGGCATCCACGTTTCATCCATTGTCACAACCGACGAAAAGAAAGTCCCATTCATGCTGTCATTGCGCGTCAACATTGCTTGGCAACATGCCACACGGGCAGCCATGTGGTCGTCCGTCAGCATTCGTGGCACTCACCTGGATGACACTTTTCGCATTTTCAGGTCGTCATGCAGGATTATGTGCACAGAACCCACAGAAATACCAACTTTGGAGGCGATGTGTTCAACAGTCATTCGGCAATCCCCCAAAACAATTCTCTCCACTTTCTCTTTCATGTCGTCAGACCGGCTTTTGCGAGCCCAAGGTTGTTTCGGTTTGTTGTCACACGATGTTCTGCCTTCATTAGACTGTCGCACCCACAAACGCACTTTCGACACATCCATAACTCCATCACCACATGTCTCCTTCAACTGTCGATGAATTTCAATTGGTTTCACACTACACAAATTCAGAAAACGAATGATTGCACGCTGTTCAAGGAAGGATAACGTCGCCATTTTAAGTATTTAAAACAGTTCTCATTCTTGCCGCTGGCGGTAAAAGTCCATCTGCCGTACGGTGCTGCCATCGCTGGGACGTATTGACAATGAACGCGGCCTCATTTTAAAGCAATGCGCATATTTATATCTCTTTCCAGTCCAGGAAAAAAAATCGGAGGCCTTGGAACTTGAATGCACCTCGTAAATGGGGACTAAAGCAGATAAATGCAACATGAACGTTATTGTTAATGATAATTATTATGTAGCTAAAATAGAGAAAGTTCTTGTCTCTTTATGGTACTGAATTTGAGAGATATCCAACTGAGAAATTTCATAATGTTTTTAAAAACAAAATCCCATGGCCATCTTCCTGCTTACACACAAGGAAAAAGAAAATGAAAAAAACGATAAAAATCTGTCTACCAAGTTTACGCTCTCAAATCAAGATCCATAATCAAAATAAGTCTACACGTCCTATCATGGACAACAGATCTTTGCTGAACTACGAATGAAACAAGTTACTTAAGGAAAAACTGGAGGACGCAAACGTTTCCAAAAACCCTACCAATTTAAAGAACAGCTATGAACTTGCGCAATTCCTTAACAACACTGACTTATCTCAAAATTCCATCACAGCATCGTCCGACGTAAAAGACTTGTACGACCATACAAATGTTCCTGTACCAGTAAACTTACAAACAAGATAGAATCTTAATTTCAAAAATTCCAAAATTTGTCCAGGCGAAATACATGAACTTGTCGAACTGTTGGAGCTCTGTCTGAGCTACAACAATTTTCCGTTTAATAAGAAATTTTATCAATAGAGGGCGTTACACGGGGAATAGTTTGGCAGGAACATTGGCAGAGATACCTTTTAACAATATAGAAAATATGTTTTTCAACATGCATAGGCACAAGACTGAGTCAACTTGGTACCATAAAAAGCACGTAGATAACGGCCTGATTCTATTCAATGGCTGTGAGACTTATATCCAACTATATGCCCCAGCATTAAATAGTATTCACTCTAAAATTAAGTTTACGATAAATGTAGAACAGGACAGATGTGTTACATACTTAGATCTAATATTAAGAAAACAGGGTGTCACTCACTGCCTTAGATTTTACCCGAAAACTTACTGGCAGCGAGGTCGTCATAGAAGCAAATTTCTGTCATCCGGATGTATATAAACAAAGCTTATTTTATATAATTGTTCACACAGACTCCTCAAACTCCCTTTTACTATAGAAGATACCAAGAAGGAGCTAGGAACTGGGCAACAAATAGCTAATACTCATGGGTACAACAATAATACATTACACGAAATTTGCAACAAATTGAAACAATGAAATTAGCATGGAAATGCCACAAGATAAGGAAAAAAGAAGAGATACTAAAACGAAGTGTGTGACTATTACATATAAAGGAAACATATCTGATAAAATTCAACGCAGTTTTCGTATATGAAATGCCAAATTAACTTTTAGAAAATCAAACACCATAAGACAGGAATAACGTCACCACATACGTGGTAGTAGGCTATTTCAGAGCATTTAAAATAGAATGTGGTGATTGCAATCGACAGGACGTTCATCCTCGGTTAGATTCTGCGAGCATACCAATTCGCAAAACAAAACAACTTTTGAATTACACACGAAGAGTAAGAAACATAAAATCACAGATATCCAAAGAAGTATGGAAGTGTTGCGTAGCCCCCCGAAAGGAAGAACACGAAATATGCTAGAGACTCAGTAGATTTATTGCAATAATAAAAGATTGCCTGACAGATTATTAAGCGCTGAACGCGAAGTAAATCAAAATTTTTTTCCAATATTTTCGATATCATCCTATAGCAAATTGTCACTCTCACTGTTTTAGATCTTTACAACAAGCACGGTATATCTTATGACATGAGGTTGTCTCTACCTACTCCGTCCATGTTCATACAACGCAAGTTGTTATATGTTATAATTGTGTCAATATACATACCAACCAATGCCCAGACATGTTTAAGCATCATATACAAATTATAGATTGGCTAATTCTCAGTCTGTTTTACTAAATGTGCACATTCTTTCTAATGTTTACCGCTACAATCAAGACCTTGCGTGTTGTATCGTATTCTCTCCCTGTACTATAGTGTTATCGAAATTGCTGAAAACAACAACTCGAGCTACAGACCTCATTTTTCTAGAAATCTACAAATTCAACCTACACCTCAGGCTACATATCACACTATACTCATATACAATATCAATATCATCACATGAGCGGTGGTCGTAGGCTGCAGTCTGCTTTATTACATCCTTCAATAAGATTATACCTCTTATAAACATTAATAATCATATCTACATTAACTTAGTCCTCGGATTAACGATGATGGGATATGTTTAGAAATCTGATAAGATACAAGATGTTTTACAGTTGCATTCCAGACACTTGGACAATATACTTTTTTATGGTCTTATCAAGATGAGTATTGAAAACAAGCCTTGTAATAATATGATATACGTTAATCACAAACACCATTTTACAAAGGCACGTTATTTTGTGGACAGTCACACACTGTCCTAGTGGATCCTGGATGATTACCTAGCTGAAGGTGTTTTGTTATATAATGTTAAACTCTAGAATTGGAGCTACACATTATTTACAGAAAGACACACTTTACGCACTGGATCGTAACCTAGACTTTGGGCTATGCACTGCACTTCCTAGCGTGGCATTTTGTACAGTCTAGACCTCAGGCTATGTATCACATCGTCCTAGTATGTTACATTAATACTAAAACATTATGTAACATGTTTTATTATTTCTTATATTACTTTATTTGAATAAGAAAACACTTTTTAATAAACATTTCTCGGTATAGCAACTTCATCTTATCCTTTGTGCTGAATATCTTATAACATAGTATAATGCAGTAAGACTCAGAATTAATTTAAGGGATTTCTGGTTTGCAGTCTACAAGCCCCTATAATGCGCTCTTTCAGTAATTGTACCTTCTGAGTTACTCTAATAAAGCTTTATAATACTGCAAGGTGATGGTACATACTTTGCTCACAGCAGGGCAAGTTAAGACGTTAGTGGTAGCTGTTGTGCACTAAGAATTGTGACACATCCACAGCAGAATCTTCACATTCACTTACGCAGAGTATTATTGTATCATGTTAAACCTAGACCTCGAGCTCTGAGGTACATAGTGACCCACTTTATCGTTATCACTTAATATAAAAAGGTTGTACATTTTGTGAAATGGAAACACGACTTGTAGCTATTAATACTTGGCATATTCTATGAAGATTGTACTTTTATTAATATTAATGCGATGTGGTACCTCATAATGTAAGCTTTGTAAGGCTTTTTGTAGTACTGCACTGATAGCTTTTATAAAATATTCTTACCTGTTACACACATATATGTAATTTTACGTTGGAAGGCAACACAGTAAACGAAAATTCATGTCACCAGCGTGGTTTACAGCTAATAACGACATGCCACCAATGATTTTTGTTATGGTTTCATCTTGCAGCTTTTCTCTCATTTTTCAGATCTGAAGATCTGTTTAGTCAAAGTCTTTTGTATAATGAGTCAACATGTAACGTGTATTATAACGTAGACCGTAACTCAGATAACAGACATAATAAACTGGACCATAATCTAGACATTGGGCTAGTCAGCCCACATAACTGAGCACACGTTATTATACGAGACTCTACAATCGCATGGAGTAAAGCCACACAACACCGTTTTCTTACTTATAAGTAATGTATACCAAGAATTTATTATTGCAACGCCAACAGCATACCATTTCACATACCTGTACCAATAACCATAACATTATTATAACATACAATAAAATATTTTGTACTACATTTTTTGGTGGATACATTTAGAAAACAAGGTATCGATTTTTATATGTATAAAGACTATAAAAGATTTATAAAATTCTTTACTACCTGATATAATTATACACTGTAAAAGTCTGCTACCACCTGGTGGCACCTTAAAACACTATGTATTCTGCTGATTGCCTCACAAGTTGCCCGTCAGATGTCAACAAGAACACATCACGGAAGCATTTTATACACATCTTATGTATTTTATTTGTGGCTATTGTACACTCTTCTCTTACTGTATGACGAGAGAGCATAATTTGAAATATCGTCTCTGTAAGGTACGTATATTTGAAATTGGTGTGCATTCTATTTTGGTCTTACGTTATAATTTTTCCATAATTGTTTCTTTGTGGACAATACAGTTATTTCCAATTAATATGAACAGTCCATGAAATAGATCGGTCCTGTAAAAATTTTGCCTATACAAACGAACTGAACACGGAGATCTAATTTTGAAGAATCTTGCAATCATTGTGTAGTTTTATGCGATCTGTGCGAATAGACTTGTATAATAGGATGAACAACCGTGTTAAGAATGTAATTCTTGTGATCTTCTCGAAGGACATTCCTCCACATTTACTGGGAGAAAGTGGGAAATCAGTATGGTTGGAAGCTACCTAACACCGATTTACATCGCACAACGCATATTTGGTATTTCCAAACAGGTATTCTTGGTCAATGAAGTAAACGTCTCGACAGAAGTTTACATCAGAAACGATACGTATTCCACCTGCCATAGTGTAGCGCATGGCAGTGACCACTACACATCCATACCATTGTCCTGTTACGAAGCTCGTTTTCAAAGTAAGTACCGTTTTCAAATAAAAATAAAACAAATAAACTTTTCTTAGGAATTTTTGTTTTACATGAAGTCCTGTACTTTAATTTTCTACGTAATTCCCACCTATATCATGGCACTTATCATGTACTACAACCAGCTTTCAATTCCTTCCTTGCAGAAATCTGCCGCCCGAGCATAGCCGCCAATATTTTAAACGTCTCCTTAGGAGAAACTGCAAATTGCATAACTGATATAATATCAACATGTGATGGTAATGGGTCACCATCAAATAGGCTAGTGAAAATGGTCTAACACAATAAACTGAGTTGCTAATGACGTGACCACCAATGCAAACTTAATTGCTTAGTAAAGCTGATGGTGTCTATGTCATTAGAACGTTAATGAGATAAAGAATGAGAACACGTAGAGGCAAAGTCAAATCCAGCAGGTCACCACGAAGGTGAAAGTTCAGTTATAAAGGAAAAGGTGCCTATCGCTCTCTACGACTTTGTACGCCACTTCGCAGCAATACTTACAGCAACTGAATGAGACCAAGTAAGGTCAGGGCGCAGACGGTGATGGACTCTGGAATGTCATGGCCCTTCTGGTCTCCAAAATTCTTAATTGAATGGTTAATGTTGAATCTCAAATGTTGTACTTCGTCTGCAATCTCTCGAACGAAACCCAGAACTCCGATAACTGACGTTGGAATGCGGAGAACTTATGCTCTGCGTTGTTTTACGGTGTAAGCCAGACAAAAAGTGAAGTTTAAACTAGTCTAACGTAGCGTCCCTTATTCTACCAATCAGATATCTTCTCAGCTTTATTCGACATTGTTCAACGCCACTTCCGATAGATTGCCAGCGCCGCCCGATGAAAAATCGCCACTCCCAACAGTTACCAGTGCCAACCAACCAAAAGCTTTCTCACTGAAACATTGCGGAAGTTTCTTTTAGCAGTGTTTACCATTGTGGGACAAATGGCATTGTTGCACGACACAAATGCTTGCCTATGAGAGCGTCCTGTATTTCCCACGCTAGGGCGAGATGTTATCTTACCCAGGGGCACACCAAAGTGCAGGTAGTCAGGAACCATCAGTGCAGCTTCGTATTCATATCCATGACTGCGGGAGATCTGAGGCTAGTCACTGAATTCACAGTCCTCTGGTGTCGTTTTCCGTGAATGTCTCTAATCCGGCCAAAGTCTGGTGCTGCCCTTGGCTGCAGAGAATGGGCTGAGGGCCTCCTCCCAGGGACTGGAATGGAACTGTTTTCTTCCCCCATCCAACACAGACAAGGACTCGCCTCAAAAGCCGAGGGTATTTCGTATTGTAGGGAAAAATCTCCTTTCCGCGATAACTACGAAGGAAATGAATTTAAGATGCGTTATTTCAGAACTAAAACCGAAAACTGTTTCCTCAGCAATCACATCATGCATTCCCACCAATAATACTGCTCTGTATTTGATATTCTTCAAATATTAAGTCAGAAATTACCTGTCATATCAAGGAATCAAACTTGTTAGGCGAAGAAGAGTGAAACACGACGATAGCTCAGGCTTACACATTTCAACTTTTAAAGGTATATCGTATATATCGTGAAACTACAGTTAAGACAAAACCTAAGAATTTCTACGCCTCCTTTAGGTAAGACGGGGAATTTAACTGGCAGTGAGGATATAGGAGGTGCGTTTAAGTTGAAGGCTATTCGGTTCCATATTTCATTGAAAAGTCATAAAATAATTTGACAGCTCTGTTAATTCTCAGTGCAGTTTCCATGCAACTGTACATATTTTTAACAACGACGACTCCTTGATCCTATAGCCGTTGTGAATGGTTCATTAGGAGTCAATTTTGACAACTGGAAAATTGTAGATGCAGTATCAGCAGAATATGCTAGCACGGAGTCTTCCATTGTTGGCACAGCGGGACGCGATGAGGATGGATTATGCAATAGCTGTCTCAAGACATGACCATTATGTTCTTTGTTTCAGCTCTGCCCCTTGACTTTTTTTTCGGACAGACTGTTAGGTTGTCGAGATTTTTTTGGGAGCTGTCACGTCCATGAAACCATATTCTTCATATTCTTCACATTCACGATACCAATCATCGAAAACCTGAAACAACGGGCGATCAAGTGGAGTAAATACTACCCCGTTCACGAGGAGAAAACAAACCAGTGCTTCCGATTCTGGTTGTCGCCTCTAATATCCATACATCAAAAAAGTTTTGTATCACCTTGGTAGCGAGAGTTCCGGAATACGTACAGTAACTTGGAATAGAGATAACGTAAATATCATGTCCGCCTTTTTTATTGTTCATGAAAACCACACATTGCATGGTCTACCACCATACAGCGAAACCGTCAAAGGTGGTGGTCCAGATTGCTTTACACACCGGTACCTCTAATACCCAATTGCACGTCCTCTTGCGTATTCTACACTCGTCAGTGAAAATAACGTGATGCCAAACCTGAGCGGTCCATTCGGCATGTTGTTGGGCCCATCTGTACCGTGCTGCATTGTGTCGTGATTGCAAAGATGGACCTCGATATGCACGTAGGAAGTGAAGTTGTGCATCATGCAGCCTATTGGGCACAGTTTGAGTCGTAACACGACGTCCTGTCGCTGCACGAAAAGCATTATTCAACGTGGTCGCGTTGCTGTCAGGGTTCCTCCGAGCCATAATCTGTAGGTAGTGGTCATCCTCTGCAGTAGTAGCCCTTGGGCGGCCTGAGCGAGTCATGTCATCGACAGTTCCTGCTTCTCTGTGTCTCCTCCATGTCCGAAGAACATCGCTTTGGTTCACTCCGAGACAGCTGGACACTTCCCTTGTTGAGAGCCATTCCTTGCACAAAGTAACAATGCGGACGCGATCGAACCACGGTATTGACGGTCTAGGCAAGGTTGAACTACAGACAACACGAGCCGTATACCTCCTTCCTGGTGGAATGAATGGAACTGATCGGCTGTCGAAAACCCTACGTCTAATAGGCGCTGCTCATGCAAGATTGTTTACATCTTTGGGTGGGTTTAGTGACGTTTCTGAACAGTCAAACGGACTGTGTCTGTGATACAATATCGACAATCAACGTCAATCTTCAGGAGTTCTGGGACTGGAGTTATGCAAAACTTCTTTTTATTTGTGTATATTTCGCTTCCGCAGCTGATTTTTGTGAACTACACAATGCTTCCGTCTGCGTCAATCTAACACAACACATAGTATGTCTGCTATTAAGCCAAACCGCATCTTCTTAAATGAGAATTAAAATCGTAGATCTCAGAACTTGAGCGTACCTCATAGAAAAACAACGCTGGCATGTACCTGAAGTAATTTGTGGAGACTCTGGGATATACACTCCTGGAAATTGAAATAAGAACACCGTGAATTCATTGTCTCAGGAAGGGGAAACCTTATTGACACATTCCTGGGGTCAGATACATCACATGATCACACTGACAGAACCACAGGCACATAGGCAACAGAGCATGCACAATGTCGGCACTAGTACAGTGTATATCTACCTTTCGCAGCAATGCAGGCTGCTATTCTCCCATGGAGACGACCGTAGAGATGCTGGATGTAGTCCTGTGGAACAGCTTGCCATGCCATTTCCACCTGGCGCCTCAGTTGGACCAGCGTTCGTGCTGGACGTGCAGACCGCGTGAGACGACGCTTCATCCAGTCCCAAACATGCTAAATGGGGGACAGATCCGGAGATCTTGTTGGCCAGGGTAGTTGACTTACACCTTCTAGAGCACGTTGGGTGGCACGGGATACATACGGACGTGCATTGTCCTGTTGGAACAGCAAGTTCCCTTGCCGGTCTAGGAATGGTAGAACGATGGGTTCGATGACGGTTTGGATGTACCGTGCACTATTCAGTGTCCCCTCGACGATCACCAGAGGTGTACGGCCAGTGTAGGAGATCGCTCCCCACACCATGATGCCGGGTGTTGGCCCTGTGTGCCTCGGTCGTATGCAGTCCTGATTGTGGCGCTCACCTACCTGCACGGCGCCAAACACGCATACGACCATCATTGGCACCAAGGCAGAAGCGAATCTCATTACTGAAGACGACACGTCTCCATTCGTCCCTCCATTCACGCCGGTCGCGACACCACTGGAGGCGGGCTGTACGATGTTGGGGCGTGAGCGGAAGACGGCCTAACGGTGTGCGGGACCGTAGCCCAGCTTCATGGAGACGGTTGCGAATGGTCCTCGCCGATACCCCAGGAGCAACAGTGTCCCTAATTTGCTGGGAAGTGGCGGTGCGGTCCCCTGCGGCACTGCGTAGGATCCTACGGTCTTGGCGTGCATCCGCGCGTCGCTGCGGTCCGATCCCAGGTCGACGGGCACATGCACCTTCCGTCGACCACTGGCGACAACATCGATGTACTGTGGAGACCTCACGCCCCACGTGTTGAGCAATTCGGCGGTACGTCCACCTGGTCTCCCGCATGCCCACTATACGCCCTCGCTCAAAGTCCGTCAACTGCACATACGGTTCACGTCCACGATGTCGCGGCATGCTACCATTGTTAAAGACTGCGATGGAGCTCCGTATGCCACGGCAAACTGGCTGACACTGACGGCGGCGGTGCACAAATGCTGCGCAGCTAGCGCCATTCGACGGCCAACACCGTGGTTCCTGGTGTGTCCGCTGTGCCGTGCGTGTGATCATTGCTTGTACAGCCCTCTCGCAGTGTCCGGAGCCAGTATGGTGGGTCTGACACACCGGTGTCAATGTGTTCTTTTTTCCATTTCCAGGGGTGTATAATGATGGATGGGTGGACTTTAGGACATCAGTCCTCTTGAATACAAGGCCAGTCTGTTTTAAGTAGTGCAAAATTACTCGGTTTATTCTTGTTACACATTACATTATTTTTAATAATATTATTGCCAACTACTTATTTAATGCTACAGGTAGCTATAGCTACACTGTTCTATTCTAGATCAGTACCCATTCATTGCAGAAGCATAAGGCATATTATATCATAATGTAGCGCTACATAGAGTATCAACGTACATTAGAACCAAGATAAAGGTTTAATTTCAACGTTGCAAACAGCAAATTTTGATTTACTAGCAAGTTTGTTTGAGTGGCTATCCTCTGCAGCAAGCACAGAAATACTTGTTTTGTAAATAAAATAGCCTTTTCCTGGTGGCAGCAAGAAAAGGTGGTTTTATTTACAAAACTACAAAACAAGTCTTATTGATTTACTAGTCTGAAATATTGAACTAACTGCCAGTCACGAGAAGTGGGATGTTGACTATAGTACTGTGTAATTCTGCAATGTGGGCTGTGATATTCGGACGTAAATGATACAGAAGCATTCTATGTAAGGACACTTAAAGCTCAAACTGATTGAGATCCAAACAGTGGAAGTTATTCCGTGACATCTTAACACGTGTCCCACCATCCTACCCCTTTTTCTTCTTCTTGTTGTTGTTTTCCCTATTTTTCTTTCCTTTAAATTCTCTGAAGAAACTACTCATTCCTTACCTAAATAGTCCATTTAATTTTTAACATTCTTCTGTAACACCACATCTGAAATGCTCCGATTAGCTTTCTTTCCGGTTTTCTCACAGTCAGTGTTTCACTACCACACGACAGAATACTGGGCTGCAAACGTACATTCCCAGAAATTTCTTAATCAAGTTAATGTCTACGTTAGTAGAGGGACAAGCCAAGCATCAGTGCACTTTGTTAGTATGGCAGACACATTCGGTAGCAAGGATACATTAAGGGGCAAACATATTGTTTCCCTTTGATGGACAGTACTTATTGTTCTGCTAAGAGTATTATGACCCTTGGGTGTAATCCATCCTTAACCTATCGTTTTGTTAAGTGATTTGTCATGTCACCACCATCCTCCCAAGAACCTGGCACCACTTCTAATATTGACTAATTAATGAAATGAATTGAAAAAATTGATGGGAAATACCTCAACTGTGCCAGTTTCGCTACTCATAGGCTGCTTCAGGATAGTCAGATACTCACTCCCTACCACTGTATCAAATTGATGGGCTAATTAATTAATTAAATCTATATCCTTCAGTTTTTCTTGTCCCTCCCTTCTGGATCGCACTGTCTGAAATTGTGTTTAGACAATTTTTGCAAATATTGTTTTAAATAAACAACTTACGCGATACAATGTAGTGTATGGAATATAGTTCAGTTAAAGAATTTATCAGGAAATCGATTGCAATATGTGGAATATTTCAACAATTGCGACTTCTTTTTTGTTCATTACCAATCGTGTAAGGCAACACGTAATTACACTGTCTCAAATCACTTAAACATATCTGAAAAACCTCCCCACATCTCACTACTTGCTTAGGCTAACCGCCACGCACCATAAGGCTCGCTATAGCTGTCAGCTACCTCACCGTGCAGGCCTGTGCTGGAGTGAGCTCTGGATTATGAGCCGATGGGCTTGGAACCGGCCGCTACAAAGTAGCAATGATCTGCCCTCCCCACACTAAAGCGCACTTCTTGTCGACGTCCACCTCAAGTGGTACGTATGTAAGAACCAACCAGCTGGACACTGACGCATGAGAGACGCCATCTTTAAAATGCGATTTCCTGACTGGAAATTGATCCAGAAGTACTGCTGAAGTTAATAAAGAATTGTTATCCGGTCACATCATCATGATTTAAGAGACATAAGGCGGACACAGTAGCTATGTCACATACAAAAATTAATGATGTCACAACACTAGTAGTAGGCCCACTCGAAATAAACTGATAAAAAAAATGATCGCTGCATACAAAGACTGAGAGAGCTGTAGTTATCTTTGCAGATCACGTAGTAAGTAGCATCAGATATTTCATTCCGCCATGGGCCCTAAACTGCCCCAGCCATCCTGGCACACTCTCTTATGGTGCATTGTGCGAACTACTCAGGAGTTATTGAATCTGGTGCTGAAAATCACGTCTTGAAATGTAGCAAATGTTGCAGAAGATGTGCCACAGGAAATATTACTTATATCGTTAATATATGGGCCTAAACAAGTTTCTTCACGCTGTTTAAAACTACCCGAAATAAAGAGAAGAGCATTTTGTGTGCAGAAAACCATTGTTACGCTTTTTCACGAATAATTTCATGAAATATTCGAAACCAATCATTATTTGACGTCACGACTGGAAGCAATGACGTGTGAAATGATAACTGCAATTCCAAATTGCGACGTTGATTTATAGTATCGCCGTTACAGTGTTCCTGACCGATACAGGTCTGCTAAATGTACTTGCTATTTTAAAATCTTGTATTGATGCGGACGCACAGGCTTCAGGTGCCTAATAAGTGTAAACAAGGTTTGTAGTAGGCTGTAATTATATTTTTATTTAATCGTGCGATTAATTAATTTCGACTACTTGTCATTGTATGCTCACATCGCCGTGTATAAATAGCACATTACACACCTCACATTAAGACGTAATATGTTGTTTTAGAAGTCGATAGTACAACAACGATCCCTGAGGATTAGTTTAGGGAGTCGATGAGGGGTCGTTCTACACATCCATTTGATTACAGCCGTATTAAACATCCTTTTTGTACGCTATAGCAGATTAAGTTGATTTAGTATACTGCGTAGCAGTTTATAAAATGAATCTATAACCCCTTATATTGGGAAATACTCCTCAATCCATTGAAATCACAGTTCACCGCCTGAAATCTATCAGTCCGTTACGACTAAATGTACCAATTTTTTTTTTTTCATATGAAGAATAGTCTGATTACATTCCACAAACATCTGGTGATACGTCGGAACACAAGCGACAGTATCTTCGCCTTCAAGAAGCAGCATAACGTTACTGACTACCATTTATAGGGGTATAAAAAAATGATGATTCGTCGACATTTGTACCATATGGGTGTTATTCCGCACTGCTCAGTAGCAGAAAAGCTTCCCGCCATCACATATTCGTCTATGAATAAAGGATTAAATTATAATTTAAAAGAGCCTTAGCGTCGTTTTTTATTTTATTGATTTCACCACTTCTACGTATTTTTGCTACTTGTAAATCCCGCCAACGCACACTTGTGTCTTATATATATTCAGACCACCAGGTCGGTGTTTGTATCAGTGTATTCCATGCATAGCTACCGTAGACGTACCCACCACCATCCAGATCACACTACTTTTCTCTGACAAGGAAACCACTGCAATTGAGGTACAGGGTGATTACAATTAAAGCTGAGCTTTCAAAGTAACTCGACGTCAAATCGTAACAGAATATTATCGGAGAAGCGGGGAAACGTATGGGAGAAGAAAAAAATAGTGTGAAAACTGATCATTAGATGGCACTGTATGTGCCAGAATATGTAAATTAAAACACCTGTCATGCACACGACGCACTTAAGTTGCTACAAAGACGTCCTGCACACAGCTTTTCCTCCTTTCGCATCTAGGACGTTTCCCAGGACTGCTTGTAAAGCCGTGTTACAGGAATGGTGACTGTGCACTCGTCGCTCTACAGAATTTCCGGACACTGAAGGGTTTGAAAAAAAGGAGTTGGTCCGATGACTGCCTCCCCTCCCCCCCCCCCCCTCCCCCCGTGGTATCCTCTTTTTTGTCCACCTACCCACTACTTGACTCTATTTTCTCCTCATGAGGCCTTTTCCTTTCCCCTTCACTGTCTTTCCCACTCCTTTCTCGCATCTGCTCTGCTTCCCCCTTTCTCAGTGCCTTCTCCCTCCGTCGACTACCCCTCTTCCCCCCTCCCCCTCATACCCATATACCTTCGTTCTCTATATTGCAGTGTTTTCCATGAGTGTTCAGTGTAGTGAACCCCCTTTTTAAAGTGCTGTGAACAGAAACCATACTGTCGCCATGTCTTTTAATTGTGCCTGTCTATTTCCTAAGTGTTTTTAATCAGCATCACTGACCAGTTTGTTTTTGTTTTTTTAATGTTTTCAAAAATGGCTGTGAGCACTACTGGACTTAACTTCTGAGGTCATCAGTCCCCTAGAACTTAGAACTACTTAAACCTAACTAAGCTAAGGACATCACCCACATCCATGCCCTTGGCAGGATTAGAACGTGTGACCGTAGCAGTCGCGAGGTTCCAAACTGTAGCCCCTAGAACCGCTCGGCCACACAGGCCGGTGTTAATTTTTTCGCCATGTACCAGTTTTAAAGAGTCACTGTTCTATCACTGTTATTGCCATGTCTCCTCATTGAGTTTCTTAACTTTATCTGTAGGCTGCAGAGCGGCTTGTTATGCAGCTGCTAGCCCTTCCCCTCAAACTCTGGGGGGGGGGAGGGGGGGAGGGAATCGAAATTCAATAAAGGAAAAAAAAACTGAATATCAGCCATTTCGACCCCACCTCCCCTTTAATGTGCCCTTACTATCCATTAGCTTCCCTCCGCCCCACTTTTGCCTTATCCCCTCCTCCCCACTTTCTTTTTCCCTTGTCTGTCCAGGTCCTCCCTCCACCCCCAACATTGCCTTAGGCTGTGGTGTGTCATTTTCCTGTCTTCTCTATAGTTCAGTGCTTAACTGAGTGTTTGGTGTTGTGCATCCCCTTTTTTACATGTTGCAAACACAAACCATACTGTCTCTAGGTGTTATTTTTTATCTCTTGCAAACAGAAGCCAGACTGTCGCTGTGTTTTTTAATTGGCAGTCTACTATTGTACATCTGTGTCTTAATTAGCATGACCAACCCTTTGTTTTTATATTTTAACCTCCAGAACTTCTCGCTATTTTACAGTTTTCTAAAGCCACCGTTTTCATGGCCTGTTTTTATTGTGTGTTATGTTCTTATTATGATTTTAACTACTCTGTAGGCTGGAGAGCGGCTTACTAAGCTGCTGCCAGTCCTGCCCCCTATGGGGAAGACGAAAATCAATCAAAGAAGAAAAAGTGACTGCCGTGGGTCTGGAGAAAATGATTCAGAAATACGAAAAGACGGGTTCTTGAGGTGCGCATCCTGACAGAGGGAGGAAAAGAATTGATTCAACGTCAGTGGATGCATTGAACACAGCAGGCAGGAGGAAACGAGTCGCGGTGTGCAAACGTGTACTGCACGGAGAATAGCCCGAACACTGAACATACCCGTGAGCATGGTGCGTTACACCCCATGAAACATCTTTCTCTGCTATCCATTCAAAATTACCCATGTGAACGAGTTGCTTCCTGTTCACCTGCTAGCAAGAGATGATGATGACATTAAGTTTGGGGGGCGCTAAACAGCACAGTCGACAGCGCCCATACAAAGTCCCAATTTCTAGACAGTTCGCTTTTTAACTCAGTCGACTGCTACGAATGATGATGATAATGATAATGAAATGATGAGGACAACACAAACACATAGTCTTCAGGCAGCGAATATCCCCAACCCAGCGGGAATTGAACTGGGGCCCCGTGATCCTGAGGCAGCAACGCTAGCCGCTAGACCACGAGCTGCGTACACCAGCAAGAGAGACCTTTGCTACAGAATTTCTTCTTCGAAGGGAAGATTTTTTGGACACACGAAGCCCACTTCGATCTGACAGGATACGTCAATACACAGAATTGTCGAATACAGGCAACGGAAAATCCACAAGCAAATCCACCAGTCATCCCGAAAAGGTAACTGTGTGGGGCAGGTTTATGGCATGATTTATCACAGGGCCATATTTCTTCGAAGAGACAGGTGCTTCCGTTCCTGTTACCTGTACCGTAACTGGGAAGCGGTATGAGTGCCTTTTCTGCAATCACGTGTTTCCAGTTCTCCAACAGCGTGGTTGTGTGGATAGGACCATTTTTATGCAAGAGGGTGCACCTCTGCACATTGAAAATCCAGTTAAGCAACTGCTGTAACATTTCGCAAAATATCAGCTGAAATTTCCCTACAGTCTGGCCGTCCCGATCACCTGATCTTAATCCGTATGAATTCTGGCTGTGGGGCTGTCTGAAAGACGTTGTGTTCAGTGTTCCGATTGCTAACTTAGCTGCATTGAACTCACGCATCACGCAACACATTCTGAAGGTGACCCAGGAAACACTTCGATTAGTTGTGGAACATGCTGTTGCGATTGCCGAACTATTGCGTCCTATGCACACTCATACCAGTCTGTTCACCCGAGATTTATTTCGTCATAAAATACGACTGGAGAAATTGAAGAATCACATGCTGTTTCTCAATTTCAACCTGTTTCGTAACACGGTGGACAGCATATTGAACATGTTTCGCGTAAGTCAGATGGAAATTAATAATCCAATTTGATTTTTATTGATGATTTTTATACGGTTTTTGGCCACAGGAAAATTAAAAAGCGATGTGAGTGATGTTTTTAATGCGGTGTTTGGCCTCAGGACAATTAAAAAGCGATTTTTCCCATCCCCTGCGATATGACCTTGACGTAACTAACAGTAGAACGCCTGTACACCCCTGCACACTGAGTAGTACGTTTGTTTAACGTCAAACGTACACCTTAGGCGTTATTGTATGATTCATTTGTCATTTGTAGTTGACCTCTATTAAATTATGATGCTTACAGGGCCATCTATTGCTACTTTTTGTAAATATTTATTTTTATTCTGTCATATGTTTCCCTTTTCTCCTATAGTATTCCCTTTCAATTTGCCGTTATACAGACCAGTGGTGGTTTGGAAGTTTAAATTTATTTGTAATATCCCTCTATATATATACTAGACGATGATTAGTCGCATACACTCACCCGTTTCTGAAGTAGAAAAAGTTGCTGGGAATTAAAGTTGACGTTTAATTAGGTAAACTAGTTAGTGTAGAAACTTCAGTATTTCCTTATCGAATTCTTAATTAAGTTATACAGCATCGTTTATTTCTACTGTGCCATAACAACTGTGTCCCGTATAAAAATAATTGAGAAACGTTGACCTTTTGGTTTTGAAGTTTCTCTGAGGATAATTTATTGAGTTAATGAACTCAAAATATGGTGATTACCTTCGAAAGTGTGTCTCGGCATCGAGACGCTTCCCGCGGAAGTTGTTTGCGGGCGAATTGTTTCGCTAGTCGAGACGAACGTCAACGTTTGATCGTTACGGATTCTCCATAGTTTTCGTGCTAATACACTTACAAAAACTTGAGAATTAAATATCAAATAAAGTTCACTTGTGTACGGAGATCTTATGATAATTTGCAAAAACTAATTGCACATGAGAGAAAGCCTCAGATGAGGAGTTACATGTTTGCAGCATAAGCAGTTTAAATGCACATTGTGTCTGTCAACCAATTCAACCGCAGATTTAAAGCTATCCCGATACAATGAGTTTCTCTGCAACACCGGTGATGACATTCAGACTACCAGACAATTTGCAACCGCCCTGGCTCCAGAAATACTCAGCACAGGGCAAGATCGACCGAGCGAAGTGCTCAGGCACAGGCAGCAGTCCGCGGCGATGGCTGTTAGCGCAGGTAAACGGATAAGGCTACCTCAAGAGCGCGCTCGACACGGCCATGCGGACGCGCAGCTGCTGCAGCCAAAGGAAACATTACACCAAAGCTCCCCTGCGCTACCTGTTGACTTGCGTTTCTGTATAATGGAGTTTCTCGGAACATTTTTGTACTTCCTTCTTTCTTCGATTAAGTGAAGCATTTTTTCTGTTACCCTCGTTGTATCTATCTTATTCTTTCCTACTTCCTTGATTACCCTTTCTAGAAACTGCGTACTGTGTTATTCCTTGTTGCAATATCTGTAGCCTCAGAGAACTTGAGGAATCTCTCTTCATTCGTTAGTACTTCCGTATTCCACTTCTCTGTGCATTGGTTCCTCCTGACCAGTCTCTTAAATATCAGCCTACACTTGATCTCAGCTGAATTGTGATCTGAGTCTCTATCTGCGCGTGAGTACGCTTTACAGTTCAGTATCTGATTTAAGATCATCCGCCAGTGATGTAATATAATTGAAATAATACCATGTCTCCCTGCCATTTTTAATGCCTTCCTGCATTCCCTTCACGTGTTTAAGTCAAGTTTTACGCATGTTTTTGCAATAGGAAATGCTCAGTAGCAGTCAGGCTACATGTACATTTGACAAGTAAGCGTCAGCAGGAAGCATTAGTGATGGAATCATAGGAGGCAATGTTGTTCAACCTCAGTAGGGACAAGATTCGACAATTCCGGAGTAGGATCTTACAGTCTGAGAAAGTGTTCGAGACAAACTTCCGTCACAATGTCCGTAAACATGACGTCAAAAAAAAATGCCTCTGAGAACTATGGGACTTATCATCTGAGGTCATCAGTCCTCTAGAACTTAGAACTACTTAAATGTAACTAACCTAAGGACGTCACACACATCCATGCCCGAGGTAGAATTCGAACCTGCGGCCGTAGCAGTCGCGCGGTTCCGGACTGCAGCGGCTATAACCGCTCGGCCACCGCGGCCGGCATACATGAAGTCAGATCCGCCTAGCAACAGTGATCTGAACGCCCAAGGAAACGAGAGAAGTGTCCTTATTGGCTGAGGGGGGCCTCTCTTGTCCTTCGGGAAGACAGGGCGAGTTAGTTGCGAGGCGCCACTCAAAACGCATGGTCGAGTAACCGGGGCGGTGCTAAAAGAACGGTCGGAAGTAAATAGTTCAGCTGTTAAGCAAGATATAAAGTGGAGATATTAGTTATCAGTGAACGCCATGTGTCGTGGGCAGTGTGTATCACGATTATGGAAAGTCCGAAAGGTTGTAATGTGTTGTGGAAAGTTGAATAACGGTGTAGCCAAGAGCGGCCATATTGTAAATTGTGTGATGTGTGTGTCAGAGTAATTTGTTTATTAAAACGAGTATAGTACAAATCGTTGTTGACGTTTAACAACTGGCACCCCGAAACACTCCACTTTAGCAGGATCACCTACATTGAACCTGGCACCTGAGCGCTACTACTGTGCAACGAGGGACGGACTACCGACGCAGTAATACACTAGGTTAGTGATACAGAAATCAGAGACGTAAGGCAGAGTCGTTTCCTTGTCGCTACAATGCCACTAGGGGCGTTGAACACTTCCAAGTACACCTCTGCGTCTTGTGGTTCTCCAATATTGTATTCCCTATTACAAGCTGGAATTTATAACAGAACTCAATTAATTTCCTCCTCTTTCATTCTTAGTACCATGCCCATATTCTCGCGTAACCCCTTGTTCTACTCCTTCCCCTACTACCGCGTTCCAGTCCCCGATGACTATTACATTTTCATCTACCTTTACGTACTGAATTAGATGTTTAGTATTTTCATATCCTTTCTCTCTCTCTTCATCTTCGGCTGAAGACACCGGTATGTATACTTAAGATATCGTTGGAGGTGCTGATGTGCTGCCGATTATGATGAGATTAACCATATCACCGAATAGTTCACAGTAACGCACTCTTTGCCCTACCTTCTTATTCATAACGATTCATATTCCCAGTATACCATTTTCTGCTGCAACTGATATTACTCTATATTCATCTGACCTGAAATTCCTTCTATTTCACTTCAACATATCCCATTATATCATGAGCTTTACCATCTCCCTCTTCAGATTTTTTTAGCTTTCCTACCATGTTCAGACTTCTGACATTGCCTGGGGCAACTCGTAGAGCGTTATCCTTTCGTTAGTTATTCGGTCTTTTTCTCGTGGTCACCTCCCCCTTTGCAGTCTCCTCTTTGTGATCCGTATGAGGGATATACCGGAGTCTTTTTCCATTCGGAACAGTTTTTCAGATACACGCTACATGTTCTGTTTTAACGCAGTGTTTTACATTGCCATCTGCATCTTGATGCCACTAATTACAGCCGGGTCTACTGCTGTATTTTTTCCTGGCAGGTGAGCCCCTGTATTCATTCCTCTGTTGGTAGATATATGTTAAATCTTAGATTTCCAATAAAGATTCATGAGAACACAAATTTTGTTCCTGTGAAGTTGTTTGTGAAATCCCTGTGTAAATTTTGTCTCACCTTATTTGATATTTCAACACCTTCTTTAAAAAGGTGTTGAACCCTGACCGCTACAATAGTAGTTAAATTACAGTTTCTGCGTATATTATCATTTAACCCCCAGTGACAGTATACACTTTCAGAAGTAACACCCGCGTGAGATTGAGTGCCCTTAAACTACTCATTACTTCAGACAATGATCTGAAATGAAGTCTTCTTGGTCTTGTTCTCTTTCGCCACGCATAATAAACCTATCACTAACGAAGCGAAGATTAATGTAAAAGGACTTTATCATTTTGAACTTTACATTGGAATGCTTTTTCTAACAAGCTAACGTACGCCGCGCTGTAAAGGGTGACCAAGTAAAAATATAAAAGCAGCCCGTTATTCTTTCCAATTCTCAGCCGATGAGCCGTTTCGTTCATGTTGTTGCACTTAGTATTCTTCCACCTTGAATGGTCCCAGAGACTGCTGAAGAAGGTGAAAGCTGGTGTTGCAAAGGTGATTATCGATTTATGGGATAATAATTATGAAAGCAGCCCACGGCAGTTGTCGGAAACGTCATTCATGACAATTCCGTGATAGCTCACAGTATCGCTGAAGGCATTTGCTAGCTTAACACAGCAGGGGAGTCTCGTCTGTATCCTCTAGTCGTTTGCGTTTTTTCATACCTACTCTGAGGAAAACGTTATGTAAAGAGGGGTTGTAAGGTTATCAAATTACTCAACCAGGTTTAGCCGGCCACGCTTTGCACTGGTTCGTTCTGCTTAAATGGAAAAGAAATAAAAGAGAAAGCAAACGTTTCTAATGCCTGTTAGAATTAGATAAACGTCCTAACCTGCCTCTCTCCTCTTTCTCTGTCCATCCGCCCTACCACTTTCTTGGTCCATTCCCCTCCTTCCCCATCTCTCTGTCCGTCACCTCCTACACCTCTCTTTGTCTATCTTCTCCTTCCACCTTCTGCACCCTTATCCCTCTCTCAGTCTCCTCCTTTCTGCTGAAGTTCTTACACAACGTTTCATTGGTACATGCGCAAGTTTATTTACTTATTTAATAATTGGGAAATTTTTAATGAAAGGGAAACGTTGATACAAAAAATCTCAGAAGTACTCCTACATGTATTATACATCACGTATTTAAGAATTACGTACCTAAAACACACCAGTATTACAATGCAACATTGTGCATAAATTTCAGAACAGTCAGCTAGGAACTTTCAGAGAAACACGATTTTGATCAGAGGAACATTTGCATATTTACTTATAGAGACTTCATCTACGCAGCTTCCAATGCTTGGTGATACTCTCTGTCCTGTTGGAAAAGCGCATTTGCTCTGTATTCCTAGTAGCCGCTGCTTCAGCTGGTTTTGGAAACTACGAATAACGACACGTTTAGTGAAAACACTACACGGTTAGTAGTAATCACGAATACAGCGCTGTATCACGTCAGAAACATTTGTCACTACGTTGCATAAAAAACAGTCTTGCACATGTCCGCAGCTCGTGGTCGTGTGGTAGCGTTCTCGCTACCCACGCCCGGGTTCCCCGGTTCGATTCCCGGCGGGGTCCGGGATTTTTGTCTGCCTCGTGATGACTGGGTGTTGTGTGCTGTCCTTAGGTTAATTAGGTTTAAGTAGTTCTAAGTTCTAGGGGACTAATGACCATAGATGTTAAGTCCCATAGTGCTCAGAACCATTTGAGCCAATCATGTAGATGATCAGGTAGAGTGGTTGTGTACAGACAAGTTACGCGACCACTATAGGCTATGTCTACTTAATCGGTTTTTCAGAGCGCATGCACTATTGTAAGTCGGCTCAGAGATTAAAATAATATAATTCCAACATAACAGAACCACAATATACCGCTTATCTAGTAAAGTGCCTTTGCTCATTCACAAACAAAGACCTTTTAGCTACCAACCCCGCTGTTGCTGCTATCCGCCTCTTGAACATGCTGCCCTTTATTTTGCACATTGCCCAGTTGCTTTTAATAAGTAGCTGAAGCATTTGCCCCTGTAACCCTCATTATGTTTCCTCAAAAAATCAACGTTTCTAATCAGTGTTCCCTCCGTAAAACTTTAAAGCGAGTGCTGCATTTTCTCCTAGTTATCTTCTTTCTCCGTGAGTCATACAATTTCATTTTCCTTAAATTCATTAACTGTGTGTTACCACATTTCTCTCTCGCTCTCTCTCTACCTCTCTCTTCTCCTTCTACCCCTTTATGTCATACGCTCTGCTACTACCGCTCATAATTAAAAGCTAAATGCCCGAAATTTCTATTTGTAGTTGTAGTTATCATAAACTAATATAAATTGTGCGTCTTTTTATCTGTTGCCTGATAGGTTCCTTATAATATTTCATTTGTTTTAGTCATAATAAGACCACCATACCACTGTCTCTTACAACCAAGTAAACAAATAATGATAGTTGCCGGTTACGTTCCTTATACTATTTCATTTCTTTCAGTCCTGATAACGCCACAAGTGTCACTGCCTTTTACGGCCAAATGTACCCACACTTTATTGTGCACTTTCACGTTCACCGGTACACTCCTTTGCTCAAGTTCTCTGTCCAAAATGGAAAAATGCATTAATCTTTCTTCTACAGTAGCACAATTACGTAGGAGATTCATCGAGCTATTTTAAATTTCGAAATATTATACTGAAATGCACTTCATCCCGCGTTTTTCGTGTCGTTTTGCTAGCGTAATAGTCTACGCCGTCTCCAGCAATTTCATAAGCAGAATACAAGTTACGATAATCTCGTTGGAGGAGCCCTCATCAGAATTATATCACGAATGTTAATGGGTGGAGCTACTATCATGTTACGATACGTCTCACATCTGTCACCTATTACAGATGGTATAAAGTTCCTGATTGAAACCTAATAAACACAAATCCTGCAACTTCTCATGCCTATCATCCCCCAATTAACGAAATTTCAGGTACTTTGGAGCAAAAATTACCGATCACTATAACCTGTCGCTGTTAAGCGATATAACACTGAAGATCGTCGTTATCTTGCATCACCAAGCAGCCAACTAACCTGTCGCAACAAGTGTTCCCTCCGTTCCGTAAAGCATAAGCTGAGAGCCGCTGATGAGTATGCCAACATAGAAGAAAAGCTGGCAACCGAGCAGAGTGTGCTCAGTATCGGTACAAGTTCGAGGATAAATAGGTATCAAACACTATAAATATCTTGACCTGTACTCTAATTTCACTTATATTAATAACTGTTGTCTGATGCAGATACTTCAAGGGTTTCAAACATAAACTGAGGTGGAAAAAGTCTTTAGATACCTCATAATATCGTGTCTGACCACTTTTGATTGGCGCAGTGCGGCAGTTCGACGTATCAGGAACTCAAAAGTCGTAGGAAGTCCCCAGCAGAAATATTCAGCCATGCTGCCTCTACAGACGTTCATAGTTGCTAAAGTGTTGCTGATGCACGATTTGGGTCGCCAGCTGGTCTCTTCATTATGTCCCATTAATGTTCGATGTGTTTAACGACGCGCGAAAAAGGTGGCCAAATCATTCGCATTAATTGTCCAGAATGTACTTCAAACGAAGTGCGAGCAATTGTGACCAGGTGAAATGGTAAACTGTCATGCATAAGAAATTCATCATTGTTTGAGGACATAAAATCTACAAAGACCTGCAAATTGTCTCAAATTACGAAGACGGACATAACTGTTTCCAACTAATCGGTTCCATGTAACCTTAACACCGCCCACACAATAATGAAGACACAACCAGCGTCCACAGTGCCTTGCTGACAGCTTGAGCCTGCGGCTTCGTTGGGTAAGCACCACACTCGAACCCAGTCATCGAGCCGGCTGGAGTGGCCGAGCGGTTCTAGGCGCTACAGTCTGGAACCGCGCGACCGCTACGGTCGGAGGTTCGAATCCTACCTCAGGCATGGATATGTGTGATTTCCTTAGGTTAGTTAGGTTTCAGTACTTCTACGTTCTAGGAGACTGATGACCTCAGATGTTAAGTCCCATAGTGCTCAGAGCCAATTAAACGAAACCAGTGATCGACTGTTTCTTTTTTTCACTAACCAGCCTTCTGACTGGTTTAATTGTTTTGATGCGGCCCGTCTCGAATTCCTCACTTGTGTCAAACTCTTTATCTCCGACTAGTACTTACAACCTACGTTCTCAATTATTTGCTGCATGTCTTCCAACCTCTGTCTTCTCTAGAGTTTTTGCCCTCTATACGTCCCCCTAGTACAGTGGAAGTCATCCCTAATGTCGTAACAAACGATTAATGATGCTGTCAGTGTTTTCCACTTATTCTTTTCCTCTCCGATATTTCCCAGAACGCCTCATTCCTTATCAGTCCACCTAATTTTCAAGATTCGTCTGTAGCACCACATCTCAATTGCTTCGATTCTTTTCTGTTCTGTTTTTCCTACAGTTCATATTTTACTACCACACAACACTGTGCTCCAAATGAACATTCTCAAAAATTTCCTCCTGAAAGTAAGGCCTAGAGTTAAGACATATGTTTTATACTACCAGACTTCTTTCGGCCCGGAATACCCTTTTTGTTAGTGCTAGTCTGCTTCTGATGTCCTCCTTGCTCCCTCCGTCATTGGTTATTTTGTTGACTCGATAGTACAGTTCCTTAACTCCATCTACTTCCTGTATATTAATTCTAACGTTACGTTTCTCGCTGTTCTCATTTCTACCAGTTCTTACTACTTTCGTATTTCTTCATTTACTCTCAATCCATACTCTGTTCTCATTAGACATTTGATTCCATTCAGCAGATCATGGTTCTGAGCACTATGGGACTTAACATCTGAAGTCCTGAGTCCCCTAGAACTTAGAACTACTTAAACCTGTCTAACCTAAGGACATCACAAACACCATGCACGCGGTTCCGGACTTAAGCGCCTAGAACCGCACGGTCACCACGGCCGGCCATTACGCACATCATGTAATATTTCATTACTCTGGATAGCAATGTTTTTAGCGAATCCTGTAATTGATACACTTTCACCTTGAATTTTAATTCCACTAAATTCTATTCAATTCCACTAAAACTTTCTGTTATTTCCTTCATTGCTTCTCGATGCACAGACTGAACAGTAGTGGCGAAATAATACACACCTGTCTTACACCCTTTTTAATGCGAGCACACCGTTCATGGTCGTCCACTTTTATTTTATGTTCTTGGCTCTTGTACATATCGTACATTATCCGTCTCTCCTCATAGCTTACCCTCATTTTTGTCAGAATTTCGAACGTTGTGCACTATTTGCATTGTCAAACGCTATCCAGGTCTAGAAATCCGATGAACGTGTCTTAATTTTTCTTCAGTTATTATTAGTCACAACGTCAGAATTGCCTCTCTGGTGACTTTACCTTTCCTAAACCCAAATTGATCGTCATTTAAAACATCCTCAATTTTTTTCCATTCTTCTGCATATTGTTCTTGTCAGCAACTTGCATGCATGAGCTGTTATGCTAATTTTGCGATAATTCTCCCACTAGTCAGCTCTAGTAGTCTTCGGAATTGTGTGGATGATATTTTTCCCAAGGTCAGATGGTATAACACCAGATTCATACAGCCGTCACAGCAAAGTGAATGGTCCTATTGATGCCACTTCCCCTAATGATTTTAGAAATCATGATCTAATGTTTTTCATCAATTTGGCCTTATTTAAGTTCTGAAAAGTTCTCTTAAATTCTTATTCTCATACAGAATGCCGTATCTCTTCTGAATAACCCTGTTCCTTCTTCTATCATATTAGACAAATCTTGCCCCTCATAGAGGCCGTAAATGTGCTCTTTTTCCTGTCGGTGCAGAGAAATTCCCTTTGCAGGCTTATTGTTACCAATTTCACCGAATGTTATGTTGACTTTCACTATTTGCTGAGTCTGTCCTTCCGACAATTATTTCCCATTTCTTCTCACTTTTAATGCTGCCATTTGGTCTTAGCTTCCATGCACATCCTACTCATTTCATTCCTAAGTGGTTTGTATTTCTGTATTGCTGAATTTCCCTGAACATTTTAGTACCCTCCTCTTTCATCGATCGACTGAAGTATTTCTTCTGTTAGCTACGGTTTCTTAGCACTTACCTTCTCTTACAATACCACCACTTGCAAAGTAGGTTAGAAATCAGATTAATAATGTTGATCACGCGGCATATGTTCTCTTTATCGGGCAACAACAAAGTTATTGACTATGGATGGTATCGTCAGAATGTAAATAATGAACTCACTGTAAAAAAAGTCATTAATTTTGGCACTTGTCTTGAATGGATTCCCACGTAGATTTCTTCGAGGTTTTTATGGCTCATCTTGTTGATTCTAGGGTGATTGCACGTTGACTGCTAGATGGTCTAGATCTGTATTTTAGCTATATTTGAAGACCTAACAAACGCGTTTTTCAGGAAATTCTTAATGATCAAACAATCACAGATCAGGACAATGGTATGGTAGAAATAATTTTTGACTTGGTGTTCACGAACCACATTTTTATTAAACTTCTTGTAAATTCACATATACTTCTTCTTAATTGTCACATCATCAGGAAAACAGTTTTGTATCAATCTTCATATATTTAATTTCTCCTTTAACCAAGTACAAGACTTGACTGTTCTTTCACAAAGCGAAATAACAACTTAACTTCCGCAAAGTGAAACAAAGACTGCTCTGTGCGCATTGGCACCAAAACGGATACAAGTATGTCAAAGATTATGACAGTCTCCCAGAAATGAATACACACAGAACCGTATCACTGTAATAGATCGATACATCTGAGTGCCTATACGTTAATAAAATCAAATGTGAATATTCTAACAAAAATATGTCTGTTACTTCGCAGAAAAGTAGTACGATATTACTGGTATCGAGACCAGGGGTTCGAGTACTGTATTGGTCACGTGAATAAAGAACCATTAGACTTCTTTGCACCTACGTTGTTCTTTCGAAATTCTGTGATAGCTCTTATTAGAAATGATCATTCCTCTTAAATAGTATTGGCTACTGAATTATTCTTTATTGCTGTATCTGTACGCTTAAGGATCTTCAAGGGTATCTCGTTGTTCCTTAGTACTTCCGTATACCACTCCTTTGCGTATCGATTCTTCCTGACTAATCTTTTAAACTTCAGCCTACTCTTCATGACTAATAACCTGTGACGTGAGTCAATACCTGCTGCTAGATATCCTTTACAATCCAGTATATAATTTCGGAATGTCTGTTCCACCATGATGAAATCTAACTGCCTTCTCCAAGTACACAGCCTCCTCTTGTGATTCTTGAACAAATTATTTGCTATTAGCTTCTGAAATTTACTGCAGAACTCAATTAGTTTTTCTCCTTTCTCATTCCTGCCATTAAGCCCATCGCCTCCTGTAACTGTTTCTTTTACTCCTTCCGTTTCAACATCATTCCAGTTCCCCATGGCCATTAGATTTTAATCACCCTTTAAGTACTGAATTAAGCATTCAGTATCCAGCTATACTATTTCTTCACATTCAGCCGGCGACGTCGGTATGTGTACCTGAATTATCGTCGTCGGCGTTGGTTTGCTATCGATTCCGGTGAGAACAATCCTATCACTGAACTGTTCACGGTAAGAAATTTTCTACCCTATCTTCCTATTCATAACGAATCCTACTCCCGTTACGCCATTCTTTGCTGCTGTAGATATTACCCTACGCTCATCTCACCAGGAATTCTTGTCTTCATTCCATTTCACTTCACAGTCCCCTACTATATCTAGACTAACATTCGCATTTTCCTTTTAAAATTTTCTAGCTTCCTTACCACGTTCAAGCTTCTGATATTCATGGCCCTATAGGTAGGACGCTATCCTTTCGTTGGTTATTCGGGCTTTTTCATGGTCACCTCTCCCCTAATGGGGGACTACTGTGGAATATTTTGCCAATGGAGAGGTTACCATGAAACCTCCTCGATTTCAGGTCACATGTGCTATGGATATACTTAATGTGTCTTTAATGCTGTGCTTTCCATTGCATTCTGGTGCCGTTGATCACGACACATGTTTCGGCCTTTAAGGGCAGTTTCCCACCCCAAGGACAAGAAATTGGCCTGGAGCTCTGTCCACAACTCAGCCCTCTTTGATAAGGTCGTTGGCAGGATGAACATGACTTCTTAGGCCGGAAGTCTTCGGACGCCGCCAGCCGCGGTGGACTCGCGGTTCTAGGCCAGCAGTCCGGAACCGTGCGACTGCTACGGTCGCAGGTTCGAATCCTGCCTCGGGCATGGATGTGTGTGATGTCCTTAGGTTAGTTAGGTTTCAGTAGTTCTAAGTTCTAGGGGACTGATGACCACAGTAGTTGAGTCCCATAGTGCTCAGAGACATTTGAACCATTTTCGTCGGACTTCATTGTTGATTAGTAGTCAAAATTAAAGCCATGACGAGTTTGGAACCCGTGGCCGAGGACGTTACTACTACAAATCGAAGACGCTCTCTATACACTTCGGGTAGTCTCTTACCAACTAACTGTAATCGGGACACAGCTGACCATACTACGCTTTTCTAGACGTCTAGGGTACGTGCTCAGAAGGGGCACCGCACGCGATATCTTGTTGTTGTCTAAGGTTGTATTCACAATGGCACCAACAACGGTCGTGAAACGCCGACGCCAGCGGTCGCCCGATAACGTGATGACATCAGCCCAGAGCGTTGTCATAGTGCGTCCAACCTCCTCCGTCAGTTTTTAGCAGGGTCAAGGAGGCTGGGTTAGGTTAGGTGAGGCTATATTCTAATATTATGTATGAGGTAGATTATATTTTAACTTCTTCGGGTGGGGTGGATACCACGACGTCTCTATGTTTGGATGCGAGTGTTTCACAGCGGCTTCTGGTATTAAAGAGACATCGAAATCGTGTGTATGAAGCTTCATGCCTCGTAAAGAACGTTGCGAGGATGCGAGGAATGTATCTTCCGTCCTCAGTTGTCGGAATACCCAGACAAGATTTACGAATATATGAGATGACAGGTGAAACGTTCGGCTACATAGTTGAGATAATTCGTGGTGACCCTGAAGAGCAAGTTATAAATCCTCTGTTTCGCTGCATTTATTTAAAGATGTGTAGATTTGCGTCAGTTAACTTTCAATGACTTTCATTTGGCACGCAAGTGATAGATAAGTACAAAGTGTAGCGTAAGAGACTCTGATCAACAAAAGCACTTAAAAGTGGAAATTCATACCGTACACCACAGTTTCAAACCACTTCATATTGACAGAATCACTACCCTATTAATATAAAACGCCACTAAGCTTTAATAATAATTTGTAGACAACTAATGACAACCTACCATAAAAAGAGATCCAGTAGAATGGCCATAAACATATAGATACGGCACATTTTTCACTTGAACAGTTTTTCGATGTTGTGAGTTATGCCTAAGATTTCCAATAAACGATTTTCCCTACTTGAGCTCTCGAATAAAGCAGCGATTTCGGTCCATAGATTCCGAACTACAAGCATATTATGATATTTTCATCCTCAAGATGCCACGAACTCACACTTTCTTGGACTACACTTTTCAGTTTCTCACACTCCGTATTTCGTGTGCGAGAACGTCGGTCGATTTCACCGAAGAAAACAGATCTGAATTTCACCGGTTGTCGGCCTAAGTCTGTACGTTCGGGAGATACGATCGGCTGTAGTGTGAACACACACGTAGTGACCTACTGATCTGAAAAGATCAGACGCCTCCGGCCGAAGTCGGTAGTCGGCGGAATCCACCTATATCGAAGCCACTGTGACCGAAGCGTAAGGCAATGTATCGCTCCTCTGCTGCCCATTCACGCGAAATTTAGCACCACTGTCCTGACGGATACGTTCATCTTACTTGCCACTGTGATTTCTACGGTTATTTCATGCAGTGTTACTTGTCTGTTAGTTTTGACTACTCTACACAAACGCCGCTGCTCCCGGTCGTTAACTGAAGGCCGCCGATCACAAAGTTTTCTGTCGTGGGAGATAAAACCTGAAAATTGCTATTCTTAGCACACTCTTGTCGCTGCTGATCTCGGAGCACTGAATTCCTGACAATTTACGGAATGGAATGTCCTATGCTCTGTCTCCAACCATCATTCCGCTTTCAAAGCCTGTTAATTCATGTCGGTCAGCCGTAATAGCGTCGGAAATCTTCTACTACAACACACCTTAATGCAAACGATAGATCCTTCAATGCACTGCCCTTCTATATTATGTGTACGATATACTACCATCAGTGTAACAGCAACACACGTATATACAGGGTGTTACAAAAAGGTACGGCCAAACTTTCAGCAACATTCCTCACTCACAAATAAAGAAAATATGTTATGTGGACGTGTGTCCGGAAACGCTTAATTTCCATGTTAGAGCTCATTTTATTACTTCTCTTCAAATTAGATTAATCATGGAATGGAAACACACAGCAACAGAACGTACCAGCGTGACTTCAAACACTTTGTTACAGAAAATGTTCAAAATGTTCTCCGTTAGCGAGGATACATGCATCAACCCTCCGTCGCATGGTATCCCTGACGCGCTGATGCAGCCCTGGAGAATGACGTATTGTATTACAGCCGTCCACAACACGAGCACGAAGAGTCTCTACATTTGGTACCGGGGTTCCGTAGACAAGAGCTTTCAAAGGCCCCCATAAATGAAAGTCCAGAGGGTTGAGGTCAGGAGAGCGTAGAGGCCATGGAATTGGTCCGCCTCAACCAATCCATCGGTCACCGAATCTGTTGTTGAGAACCGTACGAACACTTCGACTGAAATGTGCAGGAGCTCCATCGTGCATGAACCACATGTTGTGTCGTACTTGTAAAGGCACCTGTTCTAGCAGGACAGGTAGAGTATCCCGCGTGAAATGATGATAACGAGCTCCATTGAGCGTAGGTGGAAGAAAATGGCACCCAGCCAAGACATCACCAACAATGCCTGCCCAAACGTTCACAGAAAATCTGTGTTGATGACGTGATTGCGCAATTGTGTGCGGATTCTCGTCAGCCCACACATGTTGATTGTGAAAATTTACAATTTGATCACGTTCGAATGAAGCCTCATCCGTAAAGAGAACATTTGCACTGAAATGAGGATTGACACATTGTTGGATGAACCATTCGCAGAAGTGTACCAGTGGAGGCCAATTAGCTGCTGATAGTGCCTGCACTCGCTGTACACGGTACGGAAACAATTTGTTCTCCCGTAGCACTCTCCATACCGTGACGTGGTCAACGTTACTTTGTACACCGGCAACTTCTCTGACGCTGACATTAGGGTTATCGTCAACTGAACGAAGAATTGCCTCATCCATTGCAGGTGTCGTCGTTCTAGGTCTTCCCCAGTCGCGAGTCATAGGCTGGAATGTTCCGTGCTCCCTAAGACTCCGATCAACTGCTTCGAACGTCTTCCTGTCGCGACACCTTCGTTCTGGATATCTGCCTCGATACAAACGTACCGCGCCACGGCTATTGCCCCGTGCTAATCTGTACATCAAATGGGTATCTGCCAACTCCGCATTTGTAAACATTGCACTGACTGCAAAACCACGTTCGTGATGAACACTAACCTGTTCATGCTACGTACTGATGTGCTTGATGCTAGTACTGTAGAGCAATGAGTCGCATGTCAACACAAGCACCGAAGTCAACATTACCTTCCTTCAATTTGGCCAACTGGCGGTGAATCGAAGAAGTACAGTACGTACTGACGAAACTAAAATGAGCTCTAACAAGGAAATTAATCGTTGCCGGACACATGACCACATAAAATCTTTTCTTTATTTGAGTGTGAGGAATGTTTCCTAAAAGTTTGGCCGTACCTTTTTGTAACACGCTGTAGATACTTCTTGTTTCACCTAGCTCAGAGATGATAGCTGTTTGCTTCACCATAGTTCACTAACATCTATGAATAAGTTTTGATGTTGCTCTCAGTTTGTGAATATTGCTATTCTTTTTCGACCTATAGTTATATCGAAACTCCCAAGTACTCATAAGTGCGCTCTAGTTTGTTTATATGTGCAAAAATTAAGGACGAAAGAAACTTTCGCATGATGTGGGATTGCCAAGCAACGTAAGTCAATGAAACTTGGACCACACATAAAAATGACTGCAGTAGTATAGTACATGAGGTGCCCGAGAGAAATACCCACTGAGATGAACAGAAATGAATCTTTTAGTCACAGACAATAACGACACTGAAGGCATCGCAATTTATGACTCTCATCTGGACATTATTAAAAGCCACAAGTGGGTTTTATCACCATGGAAAGCAATGAATGCACCCCAGCGTGCTCCCATGCTGGCCACCAACTTAGTAAGGATTACTTATGGTTGGCGTGCGATTCCTCCGCCAGTGAGGTTGATAACTGCGGGATGGTCATAGGTGAATGTGGACGTGAGCGCCATATATCGCAGTGACTACTGGCTAATTATTGTCTGTGACTAAAAGTATCATTTCTGTTCGTTTCATTGGGTATTTCTCTCAGATACCTCCTGTACGTGCCTCCACAACGCATCCCACACGTGCCAGGTGGGCTTTCAGTCGGGGGAACAGTTAGCCCAGTCCAACGCCAAATATTCCGTCGTTTGTAGAGCTCCTCCAGTCATGAAATTAAATGTGGTCGTCCACTGTCATCCATAAAAATGAAATCAAAGGCCGAATTCCCCATGAAAATCGCGTAAGGTGCGAGAATACAGTATCACTGTACCATTGACAGATGAGTCTACCGTTTGCAAAGATATGGAGGTTAGTGCGTCCCTGCAATTTTGTGCCCATCCACACCATTTCACCGGGACCACCAAAACAATAACTTTCAAAAATGTTCCTGCGTACATTGCGTGCTCTCACCTCTCACCCTATGAGGATATGTTCTCATACAGTTTCACCCTGTACAGACGTTATCTTTCCGCAACTGTAACCTCACGCAAAAGTGAACAATGGGAAACAAATTAATCTGTTCATGTACAGAAGGCCCTATATGCAGTTATAAGATTTCCAGGACTGCTCGGTTGAGCCGAATATGTAATAAAACTGGAGTGAATAATATATGCATTACATAACTGGGATGAACAATATTATCCTAGATGGTATGAAGAGCCTACCAACCGATGTAGCTATTTCCAAAATCAACGTCATAAATGGAATGAAGATAAAACCAATATTATCGGACAACTGTAGGACGTTAAGGTTACGTGAAAATTACTAAAGAATATTCTAAGGGAACAGAACGAAGATCGGATTTTAATTATGAACAAGGACAGACAGAACGCAGTGAGGCAAGTGAAAATCCTACGTTATTATTATTTGAACCTTCATACTCTATTCTAATATACCAATATAAACAGAGATGGGTGGAAACTGAGTTTACCACTAATGCCATTGATTAAACTTGGAAACATTTTCTTCAAACTATTTCTGTCGTAAATATGACACTTTTCCCTTGTAGAGATTTTGTATCTTTGGCAAAATGTCATGAAGAAGTTACTTGTAAATCTTCTGGCCATTTGCCTGGATGCAGGGTTAATTTCACATTAGTGCTGATTGTCACGGACTAGTAGCAAAATTCGTTATATATTATCCCTCAAGAAAAGTAACAGCTCCACCATTGTTATTCCAGAATATAGGGTGTGCCCGAAGGAAGAGCACTTGTATTTCTATTGTTTCAAGTGTAGTTAACGGTTCCTTAGATGCGACCAGTTGTGCTATTTCATTGTTCATTATTGCCGCATACAGGGAAGTATCGGCATTGGACGATCGTATGGGATTTGCAGAAATACTTAGGGAAAATTTTCGCTTTGTGTAATAAACGGCAGCTTTCTGTAAATGTGGTTGAATGTAAGATAATATCTATAACAAAGAAAAAGAACACATCATTTCCTGATTACATGATTAGTAGTGATTTTTCTTAGCTTGACACTTCGTAGAAGTAATTACGTGTGAAATCAGTACTGCGAAAGACGAAGGAAAGATAGGCTTTCTTGGTAGGGTTCCGGGAAAATGCAGTGCAATGCAAAGCAAATCGTGTGCAGGATGTCAGTGCGACCAGTTCTAGAGTACTGTTCCAGTGTTTGCAGGGCTCGTCAAACAAGTATGACAGCAGCCTACAACCAAATTCAGAATAATGTTGCTACTGTCGTAAGATGTTTTCTGCCCTGTACTAAATGCAGCAGAGATCCTCCAGCAACTTAAATGGGAATATCCGGAAGAAAGAAGATGCAGTCCTTTAGAAACTCTGCTGCCGGTCGATGTGGCCGAGCGGTTCTAGGCGCTCCAGTCCGGAACCGCGCTGATGCTACGGTCGCAGGTTCGAATCCTGCCGCTGGCATGGATGTGTGTGATGTCCTGAGGTGAGTTAGGTTTAAGAATTTCTAAGTCTAGGGGACTGATGACCTCAGATGTTAAGTCCCATAGTGCTTAGAGCCATTTGAAACATTTTGAGTAACCCTGTTGGGTGAATAACAACAATGTGAGAGCGATTATGGTTTGTATTGAGATTGATACTGTTTTCACACTGGCTTTCTGTGTATGTACACTACATGACATCTGTTTTAGGACATTAATATGAGATTTCTTCACCTTTCACGTTTCGTCAAATTTAACCTCTTGAGGGAAGGCTTTCAATGACGTGTCTGAAAGTCATTGGAGATGTGGCAGCCCATTGTTCCTCATGAACCCAAACCAGAGAAGGTATTGATGTAGGATTTTGAAGTCTGGAGGATGTCAACTTTATACTTCATCCAAAAGGTGTTCATTTGGGGTCAGGTCGGGACTCACTTTAGATATCTCCATTACAGGAATATTGTTATACGCAAACGATTACCTCGCAGAAGCTGTCATATATAAAGTTTCATTGTCTTCCTGATCCAGTCATCGTCTCCGAACTGTTCTCCTATGGTACACAGTACACAATGTTGAAAATGTATTCATATGACTCCGAATTTCGTGTTTTCTTATGTGCAATAATGAGATCACACCCTAATTAAAAAAACATCCACAAATTCTAATGCCAAATCCACCACTCCACTGTTGGCAATACACATGACGGTAGGTAATTTTCTCCAGGTATTCGCCAAACCTAAATGCTTCCATCAGACTGCCACAGGATATGGCGTGATTCTTCACTCAAAATCACTCGTTTCCGGGCATCCAGTATCCAGTAACGTCACTTTTTCCACTACCTAAAGCGTTCCCTACCATTGACGAGAAGTACGTCTGGCTTTATAAGAAGTTGCTCGTCGATTGTACCCCATTCCTTAAGCACAGTCAGTTTGCTAGCTGGGCTGCCGGTAGCATACTAAAACTCATCTGTGATTCCTTCTAATGATTTCATTCGACGTCCGCACCCCAGTCAGTAAAACAGGACCATTTTCGAGTCAATTTCTTGTCCAGCTGTCTGGCTCTCTGTCTGGCCGGCTGCTCAAAACGATTTTTTTCAGGAACGAGTAGATGATATGGAACTTTAACCCAAATACTTAGCTGTACGGCCCCTTGCTGGTGTAAAAATTTGAAGGTTCTAAGTCAATACAATCAAAAAATACGTACATTTACTGTATGTTACACTTTTGATACTCGAAAACCCAAGAATGAGGTTCATTCAAATGAAACCTGATCAGTGCTCTACCTTTGCCTTACACGTAAGGTGGCAATACGTAACTACGGGTGTTGGCAAGGAGACCGCTTGATATTGCATGGCGCCAGTGTGGTTTCAAGCGGAAGAGATGGTGGTCACACAAGTTATCGTCCCCTACCAACATGCAAGCGAGTAACCAGGAACGAGGATTGATTCGAGTTTTGGTGGCGGAGAGTGTCGAGGCTGTGAAATGTATCGACGGATGAAGGCTGTGTACGGAAGTACAGTATGGCTCGTTCAAGTGTTGTGAAATGGCGCAAACGATTCCTGAAGGGACGCGAGATACTGGAAGACGATGCTTGTCCTTATCAGACTCATTGTGTCATCACACCGGAAATGAATAGAATGTCTTGGACAACCGCAGAATCGCCTTGGACGAGATCCATCGATTACTGGGTATTAGCGTGGGCACCGCCCACACCATAATGCATCAACACTCCAACTTCCGGCAAATCTGTGCGCAGTGGGTTCTCCACCAACTATCGTAAGTTATACCCGAATGGCCCTGTCTTTCACTCATCTGCAACGTCATCAGGAGGAGGAATACGGTTTTCTGTTGCATATTGTTACAGGTGACGAAACATGGTGTTACCACTTTGAACCGGAAAGCAGGCGTCAGAGCAGGCAGTGGAAACATCCGACTTCAGCACCTCAAAGAAATCAAAAGCCGTGCACACTAGTTCTGGTAAGGTAATGATGTCCTTCTGTTTTTGATCACAAGGGCCCACTGCTTGTTGAATTCCTGGAACGGGGAACCACCATCAATGTCAAGCGTTATCAAGCCACTTTACTGAACCTCAGACGAGCCATCAAGTCGATACGCAGAGGCATATTGTCCAATGGTGTTACCATTCTGCATGATAGTGGCCGCCCACACACGGCCAATGCGATGAAGACGACATTACAGAAGTTTCGGTGAGAAACGCTATAACATCCACCGTACAGTCCCGACTTTTCAATGTGTGACTTTCATGTGTTTGGAACTCTAAAACAAGCTTCGCGAACATGAATTCGCAACGGACGACGAAGTGTGTGACTGGGTCCAGACCTGAATGTGACAGCAGCCTACTAGCTTCTTCAAGGATGGAATCGACCGGATAGTGTCACAACGAGGTAGAGGTGTCAATAGTTTTGGTAACTATTTTTGAGTATGTGCAATGTGTATAACTACATTTTTGAATTAATTGAATGGTTTCGTTACTTTACACTAATGACCGGGTTTCATTTTAATGCCCCTTACATAAAACCTATATGATCCTTATCTTTAGCCTAGTATCATGACATCTGACAGAAAGAAAATTTTCACAGAACAAAGTAAAAAAAAAAAAACACCAAATTTGTTAGTTTTTAATTTATAACAACTTCTGTCTTGTTTTATCCCACTTGATTTTCTGGTCTTCTGTTACGCCGCCTTTTCCTCAGGAACAGGTAAATGTATCAAGCTGAAACTTACGATACATACTAAGTTGTCTGTTTCCTTGATGGAACGTTAAGCTTCTGAGTCAATGCAATCAAAAGATACGACCTTTTATGTCGCATATTTTGATACTCGTAAACTCACTCATGAAAACCTAGAGGGTATGTCCCCTTGGCCTAGAATAATGAAATTTGGCAAGAAGCACGGTTACACAGTACGAGTGAAGGAAAAAGCTCCGAACTTTCTTAATTATTAATTGTATCACAAGAAAAAGTATTTCTTTTGTCGTTTATTATCCGACATCAAAATTAAAAAAAGGACCGATATCTTGCTAGTACACATAATTAAGATTTGACTTTTTACTTTGGTTTCATCTGATGGCAAGTCCACGTTCAAAGTCGTTGACCACTCCGGACCAATTCATACTGATGTCGCTGCTTCTCTCCTGATAACATGATGCGTAACACCACAGATATATTGATTTCTTTCGCCTTTTGTTTTATTTAATGGTATATCGTTTAGTTTCTGTAAATGTTGTTGGATTGAATCCATACGAGGAGAGTGTTTATTCTTTTCTGTTAACAATTTAATGTCTTTTAGAGCATTGGAAGTGTAATCCCTCTAATATGTACAATTTGTACAATATGAGCAAATGATATGTTTTGTCTTTCTCACATCATCTCTTTGGTTATCTTTGAGGATGAATAATTTTATTTAAATAATTTTTATAGATATGTCAATATGTGCCAAGGTTCTGCTTTATTTAAATTTTTTGCTGTTATGTACACTGCTGAACTTCACGTAGGGTTCTTAGTTACCTCATATGTGAAAGGTCTTGTAGTTCCCCTCCGGAACGGAACTGAGTAGTGCGCGCAAATTGTGGTTGACATAGGTAGAAAAGGTGGAACCAAGAGTCAGCCGGGGGAAGAGCTACCAAACTGTGAAATGCCCATGTAAAAGTTGTATATTCTGCTGGTTCCGAGAGAGGCTTTTCCTGACGCTTCCTAATGCCTCGGGTGGATGGATAAAGAGATGGAAGTATTCTGAAATTGGTATCTATCATCGCCACCAAGAAATGACAAGAGTCCAGCAATTCTACCTGCAAAACCACCTACCAACATGCAATCGCCACCACATTGCGCAATCACTGTAATGGAACACTCCAGAAATGTACAGTGAAAGATCAGGTTATTTAATGTGTTAGTATGCTCAAATATAAGGTAATTTATAACGGAATTTGTATACCTACCTCGATTTTTTTTCCTTGTCATAACACCTCTCAGGTTCCTCTCCATTTGAACTAATGTGATTACCGAGTGTCCTTACTAAAAGAACATTAAAGCCCAGTGTTTTACTAAGTAATGCCTCTCCAACATAGTAAAAAGAAAGTTTAAGTCAAAGTGGCAAGAGATGAGTTAAAGTAAATGAGGCTTGCTGAAAATAGTTTTCCTATGAACACTGCTTATTAATATGTTGTTGCCAACTTCAAAATTAAAAGTTCTTAAAACTCAGGCTTATAAAGTTTTTCTTAGTAAATGATCACATTGCTGCCAGTTGTAAATCGCAAAAGGTGTGTCAGTATCTTACAAATATGTCAATTTTGTGTCTCATTGTAGTTAAAGTAGAAAACTGCAATAGTGGAAAGTTATATACTCATGCTTGCTAAGCACTTTTTTCTTTTGTGTATTGAAAGTGCATATTAATAGTGTAATAGGATCCACAGGTTACCCTTTATGCTCATGATAAATAACAATTAATAGAAAGACCACTGTCCATGAAAACAATCATTTCTTTATTCAAATGACAATGAGCAGTAACCTGTTAGAGAATTCCATTTAGCTTCCATTCTAAATAGAAAAGTATTTAACTGAGGGAAACTTAACCTGTGATTTCATAATTTTGCAGTGAACTACAGTTACAATTTTATGTCAGCTAGGAAAATGTTTGAAAAGTAATACTGAACCTATGTCTAGTTTATGATTCTACAGTGAATATTAATAGTAATGTTATAAAAACCGTTAAGTTTAAATAAGCCCTGAAAGTAATAGTGTGTATTGTTACCTGTTATATTTATGCAAATAGTTTGTTTTGTGAATCTTCAGGTTTTGGCGGCGCAATGACTGTTCCATTAAGTTTCGGGTGTGCAACCGAAAGAATCTCCTGCTTCTTCTAATATTTCGGCTGTATACCGTCCAGAACACTCATTGTCTGGGCAGGATGGTGGCAGCTATGGCGCCGAACCAGAACATCCAAGAATGGAAGGCATCCCTCCTTTTCAATTTCCATTGTGAACTTTATTTGATCGTGGAGGGAGTTCAGATGTCTTAAGAAGTATTGCAAGTTGTCTTCACCCTGGGGTCAAACTACAAAGGTGTCATCAACATACCTCCAGAATACCGTGGGTTTCAAGTGAGCAGATTAAAGCGCCTTCTCCTCTGCGAAGAGAGGATGACACTTTGGGACCTTTAGTGTATAGGAAGCCGACGCACACCCGATGGCATTTACGTGCAAATAGTTGCCACCGTCCTGCCCAGACAATGAGTGTTCGCCGAACTTTGACTCACAGAGCGCATAATATTTCTGACGAAAGCAGTCTGCAAGATGAACTTCCCCACTTATAAAGAGTGTTTGAAGCCAATGGGTACTCTAAACAACAAATACAGATGGCACTGAAAATGAAACCGAAAAGCCACAACGAAAGCAGAAGAGGATGAAGAAACCTTTAAATTGATGGCCTTCCTGCCATATGTGGGTAGCCTCTCATCAAAAATACGACGGATTCTCGTCAGACACAAAGTAAAAGTGATTTTTCATCCTCCACCCAACACACCTGCTCTCGTGGGCTCCGTCAAAGATGATTTGCTCCTCCGAAAATCTGGAGTTTACAAAATTCCATGTGAATGTGGCCTTTCTTACATCGGCCAAACAACTCGTACTGTCCAAAAAAGATGTACACAAAACCAGAGGTACACGCGACTTTTACAACCTGACAAGTCGGCAGTGGCAGAGCTCTGCATTGATAATGGTCACAGTGTGTTGTATGACAACGTCGAAATTATGGCAACTACAGCATCCTTTTGGCACTCGATAGTGAAGGAGGCAATTGAAATTCGCTTGACGACAAATTTAATTGAGATAGTGGTTTCAGTCTTCATAAATCATGGAATCCGGTACATGCTGTAATAAACTCACAAAGATGTCGTCACAGAACAACTCACAGTGATATATCGATATACCAACACAGATCGACTGCGGAATTATAGATAGAACTCGCATATTATGCACGTCTCTGGAGCATTTGAATCTGTGGCCGCATGCGCAGTCACGCGGTACACGAGTATAAAGGGACGAAGCGAGCACTGGAGCGGCAGTCTTGCGACTCACGTTGAAGATGGCTGGACGGTATACAGCCGAAATATTAGAAGACGAAGAAGAAGAAGAAGAAGGAGATTTCTTGCTGCTGCTCACCCGAAACATAATGGAACAGTTTGTTCTGCTCTGTCAGCTTCCAATCTTACCGTGAACATACACAGGTGTTAGAGTTCATTGCAGTCGTGTGTGGTGTGGCAAAGTATAGGTTGTGTTTGTCCGTTTAAATTGCTCATACCTATTTGCTTGAACAAGAACGTCAATCATTCTCGTGACAAATTAGGCTAGCGATCGTTTTCATTATTCTTTGAAAAGCGTAGGTAGGTAAAATATTGTTTGTTACTGTTTAAATATTTACTTAATTCTTACTTTCACCTCCGATAAGCCACCCTAGTTAGGTACGACACGGTCAACATAACAACATTCCTCTCAGAGGGTAACACTGCTCTGTTGCTTTATACCATAATTGCTTTACCACGATAGTGTTGTTCCACGACCTGCCTCCTACTTTAGGGTTATGGTGTGGCACTAGCAGTCGGGAGTGTTACAAATGCTTCCCACCTCATTTTATACTGACGAGCGAACCTCTCGGGACATGTAGCGGTCAGTTCCAAGTTTCACTGGGATGACCGAATACTTTTGATCATATAATGTATGCTGGTACAGATAAAGAGAACAACCCCAAATATCGAATCGCGGTTTACTGTCGAGTGCAACATTAGAATCTGTGGCCCCGTAATGAGATCACGTTGCCTCACCTCTGCTCCAGCGACAGTGAGCGCTGAGCTCTGGTCAGCACTGTCGCTGTCAAAGCGCGGGGGTTCCCCTCTCACAGTGGGATCGCGTAGCGGCGCGCGCCACTTGCCGACCGCCGACAGACCAGCAGCCAGCGCTAGGCCACGGGCGGGCAGCCGCCGGCTGCACGCAGCAAGACTATCATTTTCCCCTTTTTGACAATTTATACGCGGCCCCGGCCCGCAACAGTCCGCTGCGAGAGCTGCGGAACACACAAAAACAAACGCGGTCGCGTCGACCGCAGAACTACCACCGCCGTTTCGACATTCGGGGGCGGTACAAAATTCTGCCGCGCACCGTGACGCGCGGCACCTGTGCGTGCAAACGTGACAGGCTGTTGTGCATCCGCCAAATGCGGCGCCAGTATTTATCTTTCTGTGCGCCGCGGCGCCGCTGCGATTCCCTTGTCAATTGTCTCTCTTTCCGCAGTCTCTGTCACCGAAGCGGTGACGTGGATATAGCTACACAAAAAGGTGATGCTACGTGAATTTTTGGGGTTTTCACGTCGCTCTGCGCTTATGATTTATAAAACCGAATGGATTCTGTGAATTCCATATAGCAGCATGTTAGAATTAAGGGTAAGAGTTCAGTGGAAAATAAATGTCACAAAAAAGAAGGAAAAACAGTTCACGACGAGCAGACGATCAAAGAAAACCCAGGCTCACCATTCACACCCGAATATTTTGCGTACAGACTACAGCGTCAGATGTCACCTTGAACGTTGCAAAATGTTTGTGTACCTATGAGAAATGCAGACGAAAAGTATTGATTTATTACTGGAACTTGTTAAAGATATAATTAGAATAAATTTGTCTTATTAGTGGTATGCGATACAAGAAGTTACTACTTTACGACGACTTATAAACGGTTTTGATGTAGAAAGAGAATTCTTTTGAAGTGTTTCCCATAAACTTCAATCTACTTGTTGCGATAATAAAACATTACAGAGCAACATTGAAAGCTTACCAAACAAAGAAACAACATAATGAAATCTACATGCAGTATAAAAGTACTATATCAGAATGTTCATTTTCCAGTTGTATTTTGTTTAAGGAACAAATGCTGTCACCCCGCGGGATTAGCCGAGCGGTCAGGGGCGCTGCAGTCATGTACTGTGTGGCTGGTACCGGCGGAGGTTCGAGTTCTCCCTCGGGCATGGGTGTATGTGTTTGTCCTTTGAATAATTTAGGTTAAGTAGCGTGTAGGCTTAGGAACTGATGACCTTAGCAGCTATGTCCCATAAGATTTCACACACATTTGAACAAATGCTGTCGCCCCAACGACTGCTGTTTTTCTTTCCTGACTGCTCATTAGGTAATGGGCTCATCTTTTATTGTATATTTTATGACAATTACTCCGAGAAGCGCCTGAACCTACATTTACATTGCTACTCTGCAAATCACACTTGACTGCCTGACAGAGATTTCATCGAAGAACATCCACTCAAATTCTCTATCATTCCACTCTCTACAGCGCGCGTAAACAGCAAACACATATATAATTCTATGCGAGCTCTGATTTCCCTTATTTTGTTATGATGATCGTTTCTCAATATGTAGGTCGACGTCAAAAAAATGTTTCCACATTCGGAGGAGAAACGTGGTGATTCAAATTTAGTGAGGTTATCCCGCAGCAACGGAAAACGCCTTTGTTTCAATGATGTCCTGTATCATGTCGGTGACACTCTCCCCCCTATATCTCTGTAACACAAAACGTGCTGCCCTTCTTTGAACTTTTCCTACGTATTCCATCAATCGTATTAAGTAAGGAAGCCACACCGAGAAGCAGTACTCCTAAAGAGGATGGGTAAGAGTAGTCTAGGCAGTCTCTTTAGTACATATGTTGGAGCTACGTATTGTTCTACCAATAAAACTGAAAGTCCATTCCGCTTCCCCAGCAAATTTTTATGTGTTCCTTCCAGGTTATGTAATTCCCGGTTATGTAGTTGAATCTATAGCCTTAGATTTGATGGATTGATCGTGTAACCTAAGTTCAATGGACTCCTTTTAGCACAGAAGTGGATGACCTCATACTTCTCATTACGTATTGTCAATTACCATAAAGATATCTCATTTACATCGTTTTAGAATTTGTTTTAATCGTACTATGACTTTAACGGATGATAAACGACAGTATTACTTGCAAAAATTATAGCACGGTTGCTCAGATTGTCTCCTAAATCGTTTGTGCTGATAAGTAACCGAGGAGAGCATATAACACCACCTTGGGGAATGCCAGAAATCTCTTCTATTCCCCTGGATGTTTTCCCCTCAACTACTACGAACTTTGCCGGCCGCGGTGGTCTCGCGGTTCAAGGCCCGCAGTCCGGAACCGTGTGACTGCTACGGTCGCAGGTTCGAATCCTGCCTCGGGCATGGATGTGTGTGAAGTCCTTAGGTTAGTTAGGTTTAATTAGTTCTAAGTTCTAGGGGACTGATGACCTAAGCAGTTGAGTCCCATAGTGCTCAGAGCCATTTTTTTTACTATGAACTGTGACCTCTCTGAGAGGAAATCATGAATCCAGTCGCATAACTGAGATGATACCCCACAGCACGTTGTTTTGTTAGAAGCCGCTTGCGAGGTACAGAGTAAAAAACCTTCCAGAAACCTAGAAATACAGAATAAATTTTAAATCCATTATCTATTGCACACAACACTTCGAGGTAGCTGTACGAGCCTGTAATTTAGTGGATCACTCATATTGCCGTTCTTGAATGTTTGTGTAACCTGTACAATTTTCCAGTCGTGGGTACTGTCGTTGGTCCAGCGAGCGGTAGTATATCGTTGTCAAGTATAGAGCTGTTACATCAGCATACTCTTAAAGGAACCTAACTGGTATACAGTATGGACCGGAAGATTTTCTTTTATTAAGTGATTTAAGTTGCTTTACTACTCATAAGATATCTACTACGTTAGTCGTGCTGGCTGCTGCTGTTGATTCGGATTCTGGAATATTTACGTCGTCCTCGTTGTTAAAAGATTATCGGAAGGCATATTGCAATTACTTAATTATATTTGTAACTGTTTCTTCTCCTAACCTATTTTCTAAATGTTTTTTCAACAATCTAGCGGTGTGCGTGTGTCAAGTGGGACGTAGCAATGCGCTGATACCACTGATCAGGCACCAATGTGGTAACTTTAATTGGAAATCCCAAGACCAATCCAAGAACCTGCTTTCACTTTAAATTTACTCTACGAACTTTTCCTGAAGAATTATTTTTACTACAAGGCCAATACTGGCATCGAAACTCTAATTGTCTTTTCACGGTCACGCATCATCTTACTACGACAGACCGACAACAAGTAGTGACGAAGATTTAATGACAATTCTTCTCATGAACACAACAGTACGCGTGCTATTTGTTTACTTTATCCTTGACGATCAACAGGTAAAATATCTTACCTCCAGGAAAGATTGATTATATTGTACAGACAATAAACTTAACCTACAGAACATTGGAAATTTGTAACTGAGTTGTATCAGTTTCAAGTTATATACCAAAGACACATAAATACAGATACCTTTTCATTCTACCTCATTAAAGTATACAGTTCACTTTGTAAGTCCTTGTGTGACGTCCTCTTAGAAAAATTAATGAATTACTGTGCTGATAAACCTCTTACATTATTTGATTTTCAAACAGCTGAGCAGAACTGAACAAACTCAGACATTTCGCTCTTCACCTACTCTGATCAACACTAAACTGACACACAATATTTTTTAGGGCAACGCAATCTGACTTTCAATAATTCCTACAAAAGAATAGCCCTGGCTAACATTAACCAACCCCTTTCACAAATCACTTACCTCACAAAAATCTTCGTTACTCGAACTACTGCAATACAGCGAGCGCCACTACTGCCAGCTAAATAAAAGATTCAAACTACTGAAGATACTAACTACTGATACGCGTAGTTTGCAAATGAAAGATTTTAATAGAGAACAAACAATGTATTTACCTTAATTGTGTTCCAAACTCATAATATATGTAGCAGTTCATGGCATCCAGTCTTACAAATTTACTGTATCTGATGGGCACACGTCCAGATCATCCGCTCTGAAAACTCCGCGATTTCTCTCCCCGCATCCACCACTGCTGGCGGCTTACCTCCAACTGCGCAACGCTACGCGCTGTTAACAGCCAACTGCCCAACACTACAATAGCATATACTTCAACAATGCAAACCAACCACAGCTTTCACACAGCAAAATCAGTGATTTTCATATAGAGCACCAACATAAAAACCTAAACAGCCTACTTACTTCTGTACACGCTTTTAGGGCATGAACTGGGGAGGGAGTAGTTGGAAACTCTAAGACAGCACACATTTACTTTAGTTATTAAGTTACAAGTGTAAATTTCCATCTGTCTCTCACCCAACAAAAGAAATTATAAATTCGATTGTGAAAAACGAATAACAGTTGTTCTCATCTTTAAGTTGAGCAGCACTGGACGAGGAACAAACGAGTCTTCGGAGCACATATTAAGTTTATCATATCTTACTTATGTTCCTTAAACGCCTAATCGTATGTGTTTAGATGCGAGTTCCCATTCAGAACGATATGTTGTTACTTTCCAGTAAATGATGTACAAAGTTTGTCATGGGAATCGGCTAGGAAAGGAATACTGGAAAACACTGACAAGAACAAGGGACAGAACGGAAGGACAACTCTTAAGACATCAGGGAATGAGTTCCAGGGTACTAGAATGAGCTGTAGACGGTAAATCCGAGAGAGGAAGACAGAGATTGGAACAAATTCAGAAAATTGCCGATGATGTAGGTTGCAAGTGCTGTTCTTAGATGATGAGTTTGGCACCAAAGAGGGATTCCTGGCAGGCCGCATCAAATCAGTCAGAAGACTGATGACTCAGGGAACTGAGAAATATTTCGTGCAGACTTTTAACGTCTGTCTTCACCCTTTCTTATAACGGTGCTGGAAAGAGCTATCAAATATAGTTTTCCTAATGTAAGTATCATGAGCAGAAGTTCAGGTACGACAAATTAATATCTATCTTTGAAAGTGTGCCATTTCAGTAATCACTCAGCCTATGTTGTCCAATGCGTTTGTTGTTGTTTCGGCGACATCGAACAAACGTCCCAGCCAGACGATCAGTGCAATACTTATAAACCAACCGTCTGAATTTTGTTTGGGAGGCTTTCTTCACTGATGGAATGTACTTGCCTTGAGACTAGTTTAATAGCGAAGAGAGGCTAGTAAGGACATTTACACACGTGGTTCTCTTCCAAAGGCGTCTGTCAGACAGGAAATGGATTACATGGGACGTGGCGATTCTAGTTCAGTCAATCTACCTAAGTTGGCTCTTGCCTCTAGGAAAAACGCTGACGCTCATGGAAGGTATACTACCTTCCCTGCAAAGAGAAGAAAAGTATTTTGGCGGTGTTTCGGTCTGCAGTTGCTGTACAGCGTGTAAATCATAAAACCATAATTTCATCGTAAATCCGTTGTAACGAAATAGTTCATGGGTGGACTGAACGGCTCGATGTCTGTATCATCAGACACAATATTTCGGAAAGCGAACACGTTGCCATGATCTGTTCGTCAGTGCAGCTGATGATGGCAAAGTGGTCGCCTGCGGAAATACTTCTCACCTTGAACAATGGCATCGGGTCGTTCACTCGTGAACTATTTTGTCACAAATTACTCCGGGAGAAGTTTAAGAATCATGTATTTATTGTAGTTTACACTCTCTGACCAACAAGTGAGTCAGCCAGAAGGAGAGGGTGGAACGAAATCAAACTTCACGGACTGAAAAGATATATGATGTTATTTCAGTAGATTTAGATTACCAAAGAAATTGGACCTAACATCTGAGGTCATCAGTCACCTAGACTTAGGACTTAAACCTAACTAACCTAAGTACATCACGCACATGAATGCCCGATGCAGGATTCGAACCTGCGACCGTAGCGGCAGCGCGGTTTCGGACTGAAGCGGCTGGTACCGGTGGAGGTTCGAGTTCTCCTTCGGGCATGGATGCGTGTGTTTGTCCTTAGGATAATTTAGCATAAGTAGTGTGTAAGCTTAGGGACTGAAGACCTTAGCAGTGTAGTCCCATAGGATTTCACATTTGAAGATTTTTTTGAAGCGCGTAGAACCGCTCGCTCACAACGGGTGAAGGGACCCCGCGAGCACACAGAAGTGTCAGAGCACGACGTGGCACGGACTCGACTAACGTATGAATTAGTGTTTGAGAGCTGACACCATGAATCCTGCAAGAATGTCCATAAATCCGTAACAGTCCAAGCGAGAGGAGATCTCTCCTGAACTGTACGTTGAATTGCTTCCTAGATATGTTCTATAAATTTCATGTCTGGTGACCAGCGGAAGTATTTAAACTCAGAAGAGTGTCCCTGGAGTCACTCTGTAGCAATTTTAGATGTGTGGGATGTCGTACTGTCGTGCTGGAATTGCCCAAGTCCGTCGGAACGCACAATGGACATGAATGGACGCAGGTGGTCAGACAGGATGCTTACGTATCTAGACGTCGTATCTAGACGTATCTAGATGTATCATGGGTCCATTATCTCTTCAACTGATACCACATCACAACATTAAAGGGCCTCCATCAGCTTCAACAGTGCCCTGCTGACATGCAGGGTCCTTGGATGCATGAGGTTGTCTCCATACCCGTACACGTCCATCCGCTGGATACAATTCAAAATGAGACTCGTCCGACCAGGCAACATGTTTCCAGTCATCAAAGGTCCAATGTTGGTGTTGACGGTCCCAGACGAATCGTAAAGCTTTGTGTAGTGCAGTCATCAAGGGTACACGAGTGGATCTTTGGCTCTGAAAACCCATATCGATGATCTTACGTTGAATGTTTTGCACATTGACACTTGATGACGACCCAACAGTGAAACCTGCAGCCATTTGCGGAAGGATTGCACTTCTGTCACATTGAATGATTCTCTTCAGTCGTCCTTGGTCCCGTTCTTGCAGGACCTTCTTCCGGACGCATCCATGTCACAGATTTGATATTTTACTGGATTCAAGATTTTTACGGTACAATCGTGACACGGTCGTAGGGCAAAATCCCCACTTCATCGTTACCTCTAAGATCCTGTGTCCCACACCTCGTGCGCCGACTACGTTGAAACTCACTTAAATCTTTAAACCTGCCATTCGAGCAGCATCACCCGATTTATCAGCTGCCAGACTGGTCAGTGCACAAAATCACTGTCAATGTTGTTGTTGTTGTGGTCTTCAGTTCTGAGACTGGTTTGATGCATCTCTCCATGCCACTCTATCCTGTGCAAGCTTGAAACTTCCTGGCAGATTAAAACTGTGTGCCTTAGCGAGACTCGAACTCGGGACCTTTGCTAAGCCATGTCTCCGCAATATCCTTACTTTCAGGAGTGCTAGTTCTGCAAGTTTCGCAGGAGAGCTTCTGTAAAGTTTGGAAGGTAGGAGACGAGGTACTGGCAGAGGTAAAGCTGTGAGTACCGGGGGGAGTCTTGCTTCGGTAGCTCAATTGGTAGAGCACTTGCCCGCGAAAGGCAAAGGTCCCGAGTTCGAGTCTCGGTCGGGCACACAGTTTTAATCTGCCAGGAAGTTTCATACCAGCGCACACTCCGCTGCAGAGTGAAAATCTCATTCTGTGCAAGCTTCTTCATCTCCCAGTACCTACTGCAACCTACATCCTTCTGAATCTGCTTAGTGTATTCATCTCTTGGTCGCCCTCTACGATTTTTACCCTTCACGCTGCCCTCCAATACTAAATTGGTGATCCCTTGATGCCTCAGAACATGTCCTACCAACCGATCCCTTCTTCTCGTCAAGTTGTGCCACAAACTTCTCTTCTCCCCAATCCTATTCAATACTTCCTCATTAGTTATGTAATCTACCCATCTAATCTTCAGCATTCTTCTGTAGCACCAAATTTCGAAAGCTTCTATTCTCTTCTTGTCCAAACTATTTATTGTCCGTGTTTCACTTCCATCATGGCTACACTCCATACAAATACTTTCAGAAACGACTTCCTGACACTTAAACCTATACTCGATGTTAACAAATTTCTCTTCTTCAGAAACGGTTTCCTTGCCATTGCCGGTCTACATTTTATATCCTCTCTACTTCGAGCATCACAAGTTATTTTGCTCCCCAAATAGCAAAACTCCTTTACTACTTTAAGTGTCTAATTTCCTAATCTAATTCCCTCAGCATCACCCGACCTAATTTGACTACATTCCATTATACTCGTTTTGATTTTGTTGATGTTCATCTTATACCCTCCTTTCAAGACACTGTCTATTCCGTTCAACTGCTCTTTCAAGTCCTTTGCTGTCTCTGACAGAATTACAATGTCATCGGCGAACTTCAAAGTTTTTATTTCTTCTCCCTGTGTTTTAATACCTACTCCGAATTTTTCTTTTGTTTCCTTTACTGCTTGCTCAATATACAGATTGAATAACATCGGGGAGAGGCTACATTCCTGTCTTATTCCCTTCCCAACAACTGCTTCCCTTTCATGTCCATCGACTCTTATAACTGCCATCTGGTTTCTGTACAAATTGTAAACTTCCTTTTGCTCCCTGTATTTTACTCCTGCCACCTTTAGAATTTGAAAGAGAGTATTCCAGCCAACATTGTCAAAACCTTTCTCAGTGTCTACAAATTCTAGAAATGTAGGTTTGCCTTTCCTTAATATTTCTTCTAAGGTAAGTCGTAAGATCAGTATTGCCTCACGTGTTCCAGTATTTCTACGGAATCCAAACTCATCTTCCCCGAGGTCGGCTTCTACTAGTTTTTCCATTCGTCTGTAAAGAATTCGTGTTAGTATTTTGCAGTTGTGGGTTATTAGACTGATTGTTCGGTAATTTTCACATCTGTGAACACGTGCTTTCTTTGGGATTTGAATTATTATGTTCTTCTTGAAGTCTGAGGGTATTTCGCCTGTTTCATACACCTTGTTCATCAGAAGGCAGAGTTTTGTCCGGACTGGCTCTCCCAAGGCCGTCAGTAGTTTCAATGCAATGTTGTCTACTCTGGGGGCCTTATTTCGACTCAGGTCTTTCAATGCTCTGTCAAACTCATCACGCAGTATCGCATCTCCCATCTCATCCTCATCCACATCCTCCTCCATTTCCATAATATTGTCCTCAAGTACATCGCCCTTGTATAGATCCTCTATTTACTCCTTCCACCTCTCTGCTTTCCCTTCTTTGGTTAGAACTGGGTTTCCATCTGAGCTCTTGATGTTCATACAAGTGGTTCTCTTATCTCCAAAGGTCTATTTAAATTTCCTGTAGGCACTATCTATCTTACCCCTAGTGAGATAAGCCTCTACATCCTTACATTTGTCCTCTAGCCATCCCTGATCAGCCATTTTGCACTTCCTGTCGATCTCATTTTTGAGAAGTTAGTATTCCTTTTTGCCTGCTTCATTTACTCCATTTTTATATTTTCTCCTTTCAGCAATTAACTTTAATATTTCTTCTATTCCCCAAGGATTTCTACTAGCCCTCGTCATTTTACCTACTTGATCCTCCGCTGCCTTCACTACTTCAGCCCTCAAAGCTACCCATTCTTCTTCTACTCTATTTCTTTCCTCCATTACTGTCAATTTTTCCCTTATGCTCTCCCTGAAACTCTGTACAACCGCCTGTTCTTTCAGTTTATCCAGGTCCCATCTCTTTAAATTCCCACCTTTTTGCAGTTTCTTCAGTTTTAATCTGCAGGTCATAACCAATAGATTGTGGTCAGAGTCCACATCTGCCCCTGGAAAAGTCTTACAATTTAAAACCTGGTTCCTAAATCTCTGTCTTACCATTATATAATCTATCTGATACCTTTTAGTATCTCCAGGGTTCTTACCTGTATACAACCTTCTTTCATGATTCTTAAACCAAGTGTTAGCTATGATTAAGTTGTGCTCTGTGCAAAATTCTACCAGGCGGCTTCCTCTTTCATTTCTCTCCCCCAATCCATATTGACCTACTACGTTTCCTCCTCTCCCTTTTCCTACAACCGAATTCCAGTCACCCATGACTATTAAATTTTCGTCATCCTTCTCTATCTGAATAATTTCTTTTATTTCTTCAATTTCTTCGTCATCTGCAGAGCTAGTTGGCATATAAACTTGTATTACTGTATTAGGTGTGGGCTTCGTATCCATCTTGGACACAATAATGCGTTCACTGTGCCGTTTGTAGTAGCTCACCCGCATTCCTATTTTGCTATTCACTATTAAATCTTCTCCTGCAGTACCCCTATTTGATTTTGTGTTTATAACCGGTGGTCTAGGGGTAGCGTCTTTGATTCATAATCAAAACGTCTTCGGTCCTGGGTTCGATCCGCGCCACTGCCTAAATTTTGATAAATAATCAGCATTGGCGGCCGAAGACTTCCGGCATAAGAAGTCAGCCTTATTCTGCCAACAGCCTTGTCAAAGAGGGCCGAGGAGAGGATAGAGGTTCAGGGCACTCTCTTGTCCTAGGGGTGGGAAACTGCCCCTAAAGGCGGACGAATCAGCAATTATCGACGACCTGAGGATGAAGAAGGCAATGGAAACCACTGCATTAAAGACACATAACGTGTATCCACAGGACATGTGGCCTGTAGTAGAAGAAGTGTCATGATGATCTCTCCATTGGAAAAAAATTCCGGAATAGTCCCCCATTCGGATCTCCGGGAGGGGACTGCCAAGGGGGAGGTTACCATAAGAAAAATATTGAATAATCAACGAAAGGATAATGTTCTACGAGTCGGGGCGTGGAATGTCAGAAGCTTGAACGTGGTAGGGAAACTAGAAAATCTGAAAAGGGAACTGCAAAGGCTCAATCTAGATATAGTAGGGGTCAGTGAAGTGAAGTGGAAGAAAGACAAGTATTTCTTGTCAGATGAGTATCGGGTAATATCAACAGCAGCAGAAAATGGTATAACAGGTGTAGGATTCGTTATGAATAGGAAGGTAGGGCAGAGGCTGTGTTACTGTGAACAGTTCAGTGACCGGGTTGTTCTAATCAGAATCGACAGCAGACCAACACCGACAACGATAGTTCAGGTATACATGCCGACGGCGCAAGCTGAGGATGAACAGATAGAGAAAGTGTATGAGGATTTTGAAAGGGTAATGCAGTATGTAAAGGGGGACGAAAATCTAATAGTCATGGGCGACTGAAATGCTGCTGTAGGGGAAGGAGTAGAAGAAAAGGTTACAGGAGAGTATGGGCTTGGGACAAGAAATGAAAGAGGAGAAAGACTAACTGAGTTCTGTAACAAGTTTCAGCTAGTAATAGCGAATACCCTGTTCAAGAATCACAAGAGGAGGAGGTATACTTGGAAAATCGCGGGAGATGCAGGAAGATTTCAATTAGATTACATCACGGTCAGACAGAGGTTCCGAAATCAGATACGGGATTGTAAGGCGTACCCAGGAGCAGATATAGATTCAGATCACAATATAGTAGTGATGAAGAGTAAGCTGAAGTTCAAGACATTAGTCAGGAAGAATCAATACGCTAAGAAGTGGGATACGAAAGTTCTAAGGAATGATGAGATGCGTCAGAAGTTCTCGATCACTATAGATACAGCAATAAGTAATAGCGCAGTAGGCAACACAGACTCAGCATACAGGAAAGTCAAATCAACCTTTGTTGACATTAAAAGCCACGGTGGTAAGATTAAGAGTGCAACGGGAATTCCATTGTTAAATGCAGAGGAGAGAGCAGATAGGTGGAAAGAATACATTGAAATCCTCTATGAGGGTGAAGATTTGTCTGGTGTGATAGAAGAAGAAACAGGAGTCGATTTAGAAGAGATTGGGAATCCAGTATTATAATCGGAATTTAAAAGAGTTTTGGAGGACTTACGGTCAAATAAGGCAGAAGGGATTGATAACATTCCATCAGAATTTCTAAAATTATTAGGGGAAGTGGCAACAAAACGACTATTCACGTTGGTGTGTAGAATATATGAGTCTGGCGACATACCATCTGACTTTCGGAAAAGCATCATCCACACAATTCCGAAGACGGAAAGAGCTGACATGTGCAAGGATTATCGCACAATCAGCTTAACAGCTCATGCATCGAAGCTGCTTACAAGAATAATATACAGAAGAATGTAAAAGAAAATTGAGAATGCGCTAGGTGACGATCAGTTTGGCTTTAGGAAAAGTAAAGGCACTAGAGAGGCAATTCTTACGTTACGGCTAATAATGGAAGCAAGGCTAAAGAAAAATCAAAACACGTTCATAGGATTTGTCGACCTGGAATAAGCGTTCGACAATATAAAATGGTGCAAGCTGTTCGAGATACTGAAAAAAAGTAGGGGTAAGCTGTAGGGAGAGACGGGTCATATACAATATGTACAACAACCAAGAGGGAATAATAAGAGTGGACGATCAAGAACGAAGTGCTTGTATTAAGAAGGGAGTAAGACAAGGCTGTAGCCTTTCGCCCCTACTCTTCAATCTGTACATCAAGGAAGCAATGATGGAAATAAAACAAAGGTTCAGGAGTGGAATTAAAATACAAGGTGAAAAGATATAAATGATACGATTCGCTGATGACATTGCTATCCTAAGTGAAAGTGAAGAAGAATTAAATGATCTGCTGAACGGAATGAACAGTCTAATGAGTACACAGTATGGTTTGAGAGTAAATCGGAGACAGACGAAGGTAATGAGAGGTAGTAGAAATGAGAACAGCGAGAAACTTAATATCAGGATTGATGGTCACGAAATCAATGAAGTTAAGGAATCCTGCTACCTAGGCAGTAAAATAACCAATGACGGACTGAGAAAGGAAGACATCAAAAGCAGACTCGCTATGGCAAAAAAGGCATTTCTGGGCAAGAGAAGTCTACTAATATCAAATAACGGCCTTAATTTGAGGAAGAAATTTCTGAGGATGTACGTCTGGAGTACAGCATTGTATGGTAGTGAAACATGGACTGTGGGAAAACCGGAACAGAAGAGAATCGAAACATTTGAGATGTGGTGCTATAGACGAATGTTGAAAGTTAGGTGGACTGATAAGGTAAGGAATGAGGAGGTTCTACGCAGAATCGGAAAGGAAAGAAATATGTGGAAAACACTGATAAGGAGAAGGGACACAATGATAGGACATCTGCTAAGACATAAGGCAATGCCTTCCATCGTACTAGACGGAGTTGTAGAGGGCAAAAACTGTAGAGGAAGACAGAGATTGGAATACGTCAAGCAAATAATTGAGGACGTAGGTTGCAAGGGGTACTCAGAGAAGAAGAGGTTAGCACAGGAAAGGAATTCGTGGCGGGCTGCATCAAACCAGTCAGTAGACTGATGAGAAACAAAAAAAAAAAAAAAAAAAAAAAAAAAAAAAAAAAAAAAAAAAAACTGTAGTCACCTGACCAGAAGTCTTGTTCCTCCTTCCACCGAATTTCACTAATTCCCACTATATCTAACTTTAACCTACCCATTTCCCTTTTAAAATTTTCTAACCTACCTGCCCGATTGAGTGATCTGACATTCCACCCTCCGATCCGTAGAGTGCCAGTTTTCTTTCTCCTGATAACGACATCCTTTTGAGTAGTCCCCGCCCGGAAATCCGAATGGGGGACTATTTTACCTCCGGAATATTTTACCCAAGAGGGCCCCATCATCATTTAATCATACAGTAATACTGTCAATAGGCAACCGTAAAGTGAAGAAAAATCATACCTGAGTTGTTTCAGTTATGTACTCACCACTGATGTAGTTCACCTGATTGTAGCTGGAGAGGCTTAGGGATGTGTTAATTAATTTTTTTAATCCTACAACATTAGGGTCCTCGTGTCCTCTCTTAATCTAACGAGACTTCCTCAGCGAATATAGATTAAAATTGGTTTGGTAAATTGCTAATACGCAGTAATAATAATAATAACAGAAATAAGAATACTGAAAATGGATTATTATTATTATTATTAAATCAATGACTATGTGGGACATTAAAAATTCCACACGTAGCCCACCGCTACTACAGTAGCACAAGTGTATATGCCCACTAGCTCCGCAGATGACGAAAAGATTAATGAAATGTATGATGAGATAAAGAGAATAATTCAGATAGTGAAGGGAGACGAAAATTTAATAGTAATGGGTGATTAGTATTCGATAGTAGGAAAAGGAAGAGAAGGAAACGTAGTAGGTGAATATGGAATGGGGGTAGGGAATGAAAGAGGAAGCCGCCTGGCAGAATTTTGCACAGAGCATAACTTAATCGTAGCTAACATTTGGATCAATAATCATGAAAGAAAGTTGTATACATGGAAGAGGCCTCGGGACACTGGAAGGCTTCAAGTAGATTATATAATGGTAAGACAGAGATTTAGGAACCTGTTTTTAAGCCGTTAGACATTTCCAGGGGTAGATGTGTATTCTGATCACAATATAATGTTTATGGACTGTAGATTAAAACAGAAGAAACTGCAAAAAGGTGATAATTTAAGGAGGTGGGACATGGATAAACTTAAAGAATCAGAGGTAGTAAAGAGTTTCAGGGAGAGTATTAGGGAACGATCGACAAGAATGGGTAAAAGCAATACAGTAGAAGAAGGGTAGCTTTGAAGGATGAAACACTGAAGGCAGCAGAGGATCAAGTAGATAAAAAGAAGAGGGCTAGTAGAAATCCTTGGGTAATAGAAGATATATTGAATTTAATTGATGTAGGGAGAAAATATAACAATGCAGTAAATGAAGCAGGAAAAAAGGAATACAAACGTATCAAAAATGAGATCGACAGGAAGTGCAATATGGCTAAGCAGGGATGGCTGGAGAACATGTGTAAGGATGAAGAGGTATATCTCACTAGGGTAAGATAGATACTGCCTACAGGAAAAGTATGAATATCAAGAGCTGAAATAAATACCCAGTTCTAAGCAAAGAAGGGAAAGCAGAAACGTGGAAGTAGTATATAGAGGGTATATACAAGGCTGATGTACTTCAGGGCAATATTACGGAAATGGAAGAGGCAGTAGATGAAGATGAAAAGGGATATATGATACTGAGTGAAGAGTTTGACAGAGCACTCAAAGATCTAAGTAGAAACAAGGCCCCGGGAGTAGACAACATTCCATTAGGACTACTGAAAGCCTTGGCAGAGCCAGCCCTGACAAACCTCTACTATCTGGTGAGCAAGATGTATGTGACAGATTCAAATGATTCAAATGGCTCTGAGCACTATGGAACTTAATTTCTGAGGTCATCAGTCCCCTAGGACTTAGAACTACTTAAACCTAAGGACATCACACACATCCATGCCCGAGGCAAGATTCGACCCTGATACCATAGCTGTCGCGCGGTTCCGGACTGTAGCGCCTAGAGCCGCTCGGCCACATCGGCCGGCGAAATGCTATCGGACTTCAAGAAGAATATAATAATTCCAATCTCAAAGGCAGCAACTGTTGACAGATGTGAAAATTACGAAACTATCAGTGTAATAAGTCACGGCTGCAAAATACTAACTCGAATTCTTCACAGACGAATGGAAAATCTTGTAGATGCCGACCCCGGGGAAGATCAGTTTGGATGCCGCCTAAATGTTGGAACACGTGATGTAATGCTGACCCTACGATGTATCTTAGAAGATAGATTAACGAAAGGCAAAGTTTGTTTTGAGCACTTGTAGCCTAAGAGAAAGCTTTTGACAATGTTGATTGGAATACTCTCTTTCAAATTCTGAAGGTGGCACGGGTAAAATAAAGGGAGCGAAAGGCTATTTACAATTTGTTCAGAAACCACAAGCCAGTTATAAGAGTCGAGAGTCACGAAAGGGACTCAATGGTTGGGAAGAGTGTGAGTCGGCGATGTAGCCTATCCCCGATGTTATTCAAAATTGTTGAAATGGCTCTCAGCACTATGGGACTTAACATCTGAGGTCATCAGTCCCCTAGACTTAGAACCACGTAAGCCTAACTAACCTATGGACATCACTGACATCCATGCCCGAGGCAGGATTCGGACCTGCGACCGTAGCTGAAGCGCGATTCCAGACTGAAGCGCCTAGAACAGCTCGGCCTAGGCGGACGGCGCGAAGTTATTCAATATGTATATTGAGCAAGCAGTAAAGGAAACAAAAGAAAAATTCGGAGTAGGAATTAAAATCGATAAAGAAGAAATAAAAATTTGGAAGTTCGCTAATGACATTGTAATTCTTTTAGAGACAGCAAAAGACCTGGAACAGTATGGACAGTGTCTTGAAAGGAGGGTATAAGATGAAAACCGACAAAAGCAAAATGAGGATAATAGAATGTAGTTCAATTGAGTCGGTTGATGCTAAGGGAATTGGATTACGTAACGAGACGCTTAAAGTAGTAAATGAGTTTTGATATTTGGGGAGCAAAATAACTGATGATGGTCGAAATAGAGAGGATATAAAATATACACTGGCAATGGCAAGGAAAGCGTTTCTGTAGAAGAGAAATTTGTTAACATGGAGTATAGATTTAAATGTCAGAAAATCGTTACTGAAGGTATTAGTATGGAGTGTGGCTATGCATGGAAGTGAAACATAGACGATAAATAGTTTGGACAAGAAGAGAATAGAAGCTTTCGAAATGTGGTGCTACAGAAGAATGCTGAAGACGAATGAGGAGGTACTGAATAGAATTAAGGAGAAGAGGACTTTCTGGCGCAACTTGACTAGAAGATGGGATCGGTTGGTAGTACATGTTCTGAGGCATCAAGGGATTACCAATTTAGTATTGGAGGGTATCGTGGAGGGTAAAATTCGTACAGCTAGGCCAAGAAGTTAATACACTAAGCAGATTCAGAGGGATGTAAATTGCAGTAGGTAGTGGGAGATGAAGAAGCTTGCACAGGATAGAGAAGCATAGAGAGATACATCAAACCACTTTTTTGGACTGAAGACCACAACAACAACAGCAATGAAATGCCAGTCGTATCAACATCAAGTAGTTTAGTCATTGCGTTCTTTTGGAATATCAATGGTGACGTCTAACAGATACATTGGAGAACAATACATAGGGAATAAAGGTGAAGAAAAATTTGTTTTCTCAGGGAAAGATGACAAAACAATAGGTTAAGTATAGCAAAGAATACTGAATTAATAAAACAGAAGTCGAAAGCTAAAACTAGACTGTGGATACTTGGATAGTTTGCAGCGTGTCACAGGTATTAGTTCTCTGCTGGACAGAAAGCAAACAGCCGGTGTATGCTGAGAGAGATGCTGTACCTATGATAACAGACATTATTTTAATCTCCTCCTGAATGTAGTTTACTTTTGGATAATATGCTGGTTGCTAAGTAATTTTCCCTTAGTTGTATGGTGAAAATAAAGGAGGAAGTGGGTTAATACATGTTGTTGTGGAGGATACGGCCGAGTTGTTGAACGTATGCATTCCGGTAGTTCGGTTGGTCGTCTCATCGGCCGTCCACACGCGGCCTGAGTGTGTGGGGCTATTCCCATTGCTACGAGGTCCGTGGCTCACCGATCCCGGACACGAAAGTTGAGTCTTTACTTAATCTACCAGCCAGCCCCAACTGTTCACACTGTGTCGTTTGAATTTCATTGTGGGCAGTTAGTACTTTCCATCGAGCAACTACATGTGTTTCAAGTTGGCGAAATTGTCGCCGCCCTCCTGTGGCGTTTAACTTAACTTGATTATTTTGGAATTGAAGCGCACTAGCGGAATCTTATGCCTTGTGGCCGTTAACGTTCCGGCTACGTGCCCTGGGCGTTGACGTAAATTCAGGCAGCGTATTTTCCTCATCGTGTTGTGGCTGTCCAGCACGACGTGTAGTTTGGCAGCCGAATGTGTAATTCGTTGCGGGCGCCGATACCATATCTGTTGTTCCATTGAACTCCCTGTTGTGTGCAGGTAGGGTGGATCGGAAGTCATCCTGTCACGTGGTCTGTTGACTGTCTGTCGGTTGGGTTGCTGACGGATTGGGAATTGTTGGGCCGACTGCCTGTCTCACCTATGCGAGCGTTAATGTTTGAATTCCAGGCCGACACTTGGAAACTTCTGAGCGCCCTTTAATGTGTTGCCTTTTCTTATTTGTCCTTGTTGTTTGTTTATGTATGCCATCTAGTTGATTTTAAATTAAAGTTCTTTTGTCTTTAAGGCGTGAGACTGTTTGGGCCTTCAGCCTAATTTAGAGAAATGTTTTAAGATGAGTCCTTGTGCCTTTTAAAATACAGATTCCTGTTTTTGAGTCTTAAGTGATTGGGCTTCAGCTGGTTTTAAATTAAAGTTGTCTTGCCCTTGAGGCGTGAGATTGAATGGTGCGTTTAGATGGGATTTGAGTTCTAAAATTGATGTTTGGCTTGCTCTGTTTTTAATGTTTTCTTTACTCTTGTAAAGTTTGTCAATTGAATAAAGTAATATATTTGATGTGGGGGATGATGGCACATATCATTTTACTTAATGTGAAATACGTATGTGACAGTTTTTTTTATCTACATAATTACTTCGCAGTTCATAATGAAGTGCTTGGCAGGGAGTTCATTGAACGTGTTAAAATGTGACACACAGCAATAACATACTGGAAGACATTCATCCATTTAGTAAATATAGCTCTACTGAAGACTAACTCCAGTTGGAAGTACTTCTTTAAAGTCGATCTAAGAAAAGAAATAATAAAAACATCTTGGTAGTTTAGGTTCCACTTGAAAGGTCATATCGAGGTTAATATATGTTCAGGGCCACAACATTTACATCAAAATACGAAAGAAAACAGTCGAAAGGAATTTGCATATGTATACAATTTTGCACTGCTGTTATATGTTCTCCACATCACCAACAGTACAGGTCTGTGTTGTTATGTAGTTTGGAGAACATCATTCAGGTAATGAAGCAAATCTGCTTGCTCAAGACATCAGTTATCTTCAATATGACGTTTTGTGTCAACCTACTCTACCAAGATATTTTTATAACGATGTAGTATTATGTTGTCTTCAAAATGGTACTTCTTACCGAGGCTAGTCGCCAACAAAACATTATTCACAATGGCACGTAAGGGTGCTGACATGATTTTCTTCATATACGATAACAGTTAATGCACAGTAATGTAAAGGTTGTGGAATACGCCTTACATTTAATACTCAATGGTTTAATCATATTCCATCGTCTAATTATTAATCATTAAACTGCTACATTTTAACAAGGAATCTGAATGACGAACAATATGATGTCGTTGTTTGGAAATAGCTAGCTGCTTCACCGCTCGTTAATAGAACGAACGGAATCATTATTAAGATTCCAACTGTTGTACACAAACCGCTAAAGCGTATAAATTACCGGTTGGTAGGTCGAAGATGAAACGTAGCGTTGGAATCTACTATGGATGAAACTAGCCGGAAGGTCAGAGCACAAGCTCTACAAGAGTATCGCTTTCAGTCACGGCCGTCAGCACGCAATACCTGACTACAACCTACACCACTACAGGGCAGCTCAGCTGTATCTCATATCACGTCCCAATTACGAAGAGGCGATTGAGAGATGATGGCGGAGGTAGATTCTAGTGGGGAGACGGAAGGGAATGTTTTGCTACAGGCGGGAGCCATCACTCGTGTCCGCCATGCGACAGCACATCCACTCTATCAGAGCACATTTCCTCCAAAAAGTTTCTTTTCCACAGTGGAAGGAGAAGAATATTTTGCCGATACTTTCTGCTTAAGAGGTGGCACATCAGCCACCATCTTGAGTGGAGCTGAGTAAATTATCCATTTTTTTCGTTTCTTCCCGGGCACGAATTTCATTTACGCGGTAAAATAACTTAATTGTCGAGATGGGGCTCTTTTCCATGAAACATGGGAAGGATACAGAGTAAATCTGCTGCAGAGACACGAATATGGACATACACATACTGTAGTTCAAGAACATAGTTAGGACGGTTAAGGAGTCGAGGTAAGCGCTGATCCCTCACACAACCGCAAACAGCACGGTCAAACTGTCCAGATTACACGTGAGAAATGTTCATGATCACCTTTTAACTGTCGAGTATACATTGGCTGTGCAACATACCACGCAGTAGACATCTTTTGACTCCAGATTAACTCTGTATTTTGCTCAGAGATGAAAATTCCCAGTAACACCAAATCTACAGTATTGGACTGCTATACTCGTACTTTATGTTATGGTTGTTTTAGATCGTCAGTTAAAAGTATTTTCCATGTGTCACAATGTTTTGCTCTCCCCATGATAGGGAAACGAATCAGTTCATTGCCACAATACATGTTTCCTGCTAAATACATGTGTCAACATGCTAGCAGTTAACATTTTTGTCTCTTTCACTAGTCTAAAGCTACCTTTATTATATTTATAAGTACCTTGATTTATAATTAACAACGTTAAATCACAAACACACAAGCTGTACTAATTATTTATACAGGTGAATCACCTAAAACTTACTGTAGAAGTCTTGAGGAAGTGGAAAATGATATTGATTTGTGATTTGTACACACAGGGTTGATATTCAGGGGCTTGTACTTTTAGTCCATTATCAGATCGTAATAATGCTGACATTGTATTTTTTATGCATACATACACAGTTTTAAATCGAACAATGTCTGTTAAATTGAACTTTAGGTCCATACATACAATTTTTTAAATGGAACAAAGCCTATTAACATTAACAAACTAAACGTAGGTTGCATTAGAATGTTAGTGGTGCTTTTTGCAGGATTCTAGTGCGAGTAGTTTACGAAATATCTTACTTTGAAAAGTTCCTACACCGACACTTGTGCTATACCTGTGGTAGCGTCCAGCCATACCGATTTAGGTTTTCCGTGATTTCCCTAAATCGCTCCAGGCAAATGCCAGGATGGTTCCTTTGAAAGGGCACGGCTGACTTCCTTCCCCGTCATTCCCTAATCCGATGAGACCGATGACCTCGCTGTCTGGTCTTCTCCCCCAAACAACCCAACCCAACCTGTGGTAGCACACACTGAAAAGCAACACGAATGCATATATTAGCCATGCAGATCATGACCAGCAACGAGACAATTGACCATCGCAGATCGTGTTCAGAATCGCCACCGGCAGCGGCAATACACGCCTCCAGTCTGGTATGGAACGACTGCTGCACACGTGCTAACATTTCATCGGAGATGTCCGAGCACGCTGCAGTAACACGTTGTACCATATCGTCTGGTGTAGTTGGTATTCCAATGACACATAACGGTTATAAATTCTTGATGAAGTTCAACACAAAACTGATCTAAAAAGAATACAAGAACGTAAACAGCAAGAATACATTTACAACTATTTCTCTGTTAATAAGTTAGTTTATGGAATCTGTCCATCTGACAGGACACAGGTTGCAGCTTATGTTAATGCCACCAGTGCTTGCGCAGTGAAATTTTGGACATAATTGTAATAACTGTTATAGAATGTAACTAGCAGATACGCTGAAGTGTCTATGTGACATCTCTTTTGTAGAATTTACAAAGAGTATGGAATTGTAAACGTGTACACAAAATGGATAAAAAAATGTTCATTGTCACGAAATACGAACTGAACAAATTGACCTTAATGTAGACTCTGTATCTGCTGTACATGGGGCGGACTTGCATCCAATCATAACCTGACATTTCATGACAAATTAAACAATTTTTCATGCACGATATGGAAAGACCCCAAACCAAACATAATCGATAAAACACTGTTATAGCTTTGTATGTATATCTTACTCGATAGCTGTGTTTCTTTATGTTGTCAAGATGTTTCGTCACATGAGCTCATTTCCTTTTGAATGTTTAGTAATCCAACCCGTCTTTTGAGGAACGGAGATGTTTTTGTTAATGTCATTGGCTGATTGCTCGTATTCTCTTACCTGTGCAATATCGAGTTTTTCATTTTACTTCCTGTTGTTTTACTTATTCCAAATGCTTCATATGCTTGGCTCTTGTCTATATCATGCATAATAAGTGATATTACATTGTTCTCTATCCTCAGGCAAGTATGTAGCCAAATTTTTCGAAACAAGTGACATTTTGATCGAAAATATGACTCCGTATCGTAAGTTTATAAAGTTATCGTTATCTACGTGCTCGGTCTTTTCATGTGTAATCTGATCCTATTCTTTGTTTGAGCTTCTTTTTTAATTTTACATTTTCATAATTACTTTTGGCTGCCAGCTATGGTTAGATGCTACCTTTTCCAGTGTACATAGTTCAGAATTAATATTCGCCCATCTAAAGCTTATCTGATTAACATTACAATCGCTGAGCGGATATATGACTCTTTCTGAGATCATGGATTGCAAAAACTGCTGTGAATTATGGTGTCAGAGGCAGTGAGTTTCTGGAATAAGAGGAGTATCTCCTTCCTTTTAACCTTAAAATTAATGCTCGCAGCATGGTCTTCATATTCTATTTTGTACATTGTATTCTTACGCAACTTACTGAAAAGGTGGAGAATTCCGTTAGCCTCGTCAAGAGTATCATCGAACAAGACTAGTTTATCATCTACACAATGGCGACAGGGATCGCAATTTTCAAAAAAATTGGTTTCAGTAAGATCTAAAAATATATTTGAGAGCATACGTGACAAGCAATTTCCTGTAAAAAAGCTTCTTTTTGATCAGACATGTATACAATGTACATAAAATAATTATGTAATTCTAGTTCAATAATGTCAGCCAAAACGTCAGTTTATATTTGGCTCATTTTATTGACTTTGGATAATGAATATACCTTAATCTATTGGAATGTTCATGTACGTAGCAGTCACATCTAAGGAGATGTATCTTAAGAGCCTTTGAATAACTTTCTAGACAAGAAAAGGCAAGAGGTAAGAAGGAGACAAACAATGAGATTAGAAGTAATTCATAGATAAATAAAATATTGCAGGAGCACAATAGTGATGGTTATTTCAAGTTTTATAACAAGATTTTGAACTTCTCGAATGTTGATCTGCGTCCAAATGTGCACAGTTTACATCATCAAGGATTAGCTGTAACTTAAAGAACCAAGACATGTTTATGAAGAAATACTTAGTTTATGCTATATTAACAGAAAATTAACTACTCATAATGCTCTGAAGTTAAAGGGAAATACCTTAGATCATTTCGATATAAATGATAATATACAGATTGATATTGACCTCACCAATAAATATCAAGCTTGAGTAACTAAATCTCTAACCAATTATTAATTGTTTGGTTACAGATAAGGAAAAAGACAATGTATAGTGTGGAGCCCCCAGTTTCCCAAACTCTGATCCCATCCCAAGATTCATAAAGAAAATTAGAGTCAGATGCATTGGTAGTTGTATAAATAGTCTAACTCAATAACTAAGAAAAAAGCTTAATTTTATCATTAATCAAAATCATACATTTAAAAAATTATTGGTTAAAATCTCAGAAGATCTAATAAAATCGTATCAAAAGCATTCACATCCGACTATGTTTGTTTTGGGGTTTCTCCATCTCCTACTTGAAAAATAGTCTAGTTTGAAAAGTAATGGAGGATTACCATAGGGTGCAGGTCTGCGTTGACAACCTCAACATGTGACAACCTCAACATGTGACATGTGACATGTGTTGGATAAAAGCCAACTTGGTCATTGTATAATTCGTAGCAGCAAATATCAGCTTTTATCTCTTGTACATATCTTTAAAAATTCATACTTCTTGTGTTTTCTGTCCTTGCACACTAATTATACAAACATAATGTTTTACTTTCACAATGGTACATAACAGTTGCATATGAGTATGATTTTAGAAATAACAAAATATATGTCGTATAGACTCCTCTGCCAATCTCTCAGTTTCATTTTGAGTTTAATAAGATTTCTCTCAAAAGTTACCAAAAAGTATCAGTCCCTAAGAGTTGATAGCAATAACGCACACGTAACTTGTGTGCAGGAGGTAAGAGAGGCTTCATAATATAATATATTAATATACACATGACTGTAATTAGAGTATAGGTATCCACATGCTTATTTGTTGTATAGATGAACTTCAAGTTGAGCTTCTCCAAGAATTTATGACTGCTCCCATATCACTGATATACCAGTATGAAACATTAATTTGGTTGCAATAATTATACGTCACTTGTTTGTAACTGATAAACATTATTTTATTCAAAGTAATCTCCTTTGCCACACACAAATTTGTCCTGCCTCTCCGGAAGGCTATGAATGCCACCTCAAAAAACATTTCTTCTTTTGAAGCGAACCAGTGGGCATGTCATTTTCATGCATTATCATACGAACTGAGCCGTTGTTCAGCGAGAGCGTGTCCCAGTATTGAAACAGCTGATAATCGGACGTAGCCAAATCTGGAGATAAGCCGCATGCTCTAGTATTTCCAACAAAACGCCTCGATCGTTTCCCTAACCTGTTTCGCTGTGTGGAATGGGGCGTTATTATGGAGCAATATGACTCTGTTACCATTTTGCATATTCTCCATTTGCTGTTTGTAGCAATTAGTGTTGACAGTTTTACCAGGTTTTAGCAGCTCACAATAGATGACATCCCTCTGATCCCACCAAACACAGACCATTGTCTTCTGTCCAAAGCGATATGGTCTTGCAGTGGATGCCGATGGTTTGCCTGGATTCACCCATGATTTTCGACGATTAGGATCCATTTTTCATCATCTGTCATTAATCTATGAAGAAAAGACTTTCTTTATTGTCTGGCAAGCAATATTTCACAACGGTCTTTCTTTCAGTTCATGTGGAAAACATTTTCAGACTTTCTGCACATTTCTCATAGCTTTCAAAGCAGGAGAACGGCTTTATGCGTCATATTCAATTGTTACGCGAATTCCTGTTGAGTCTGAGTATCATCATCCAGTAAGGCCTGCCATTCGTTGTCTTCGAACTTCTTCGGTGCTTTCCCGCACTCGTCGTTTTTCTCTTCAAAATCACCACTTATAAATTTTTTGAACCACTCGAAACACTTTGTTTTCCCAAGAGCAAGTTCGCCGAAAGCTTCGACTAGCATTCGATGTGATTATGCAGCAGTTTTCTTCAGATGATAAAAGAAAATCAATGATATCCGCAAATCGTGGTTCGTAGGCACAAAACTCGACGTGTTTACGGCTTTGAAATAGACACCAATGTATGGAACGTGGGTTACTGTGTGTTGACAGTCGTCATCAGCTGTTACAGGAAGTAGACGCTGTCTCACGGGCCCTACACTGACAGCTAGCACCATCTGTAGGAAAATTCCGGGTTCACACTTCTACACCTGGTAAATGTACGTTAGTAAGTATGTTTAAGTTTCTGCTATCATGTATACAGTTACGTGAAATCCATTATCAGTTGAAAATAAATGCATCCATGAGCAGTATAAGGGAATGACGACAATGTAAATTTGTGCAAGCCCTGGCTACAACTTGAATTTCCCGTTCTAAGTGAGCTGTCATATTAACCTCTTTGGCTATCCTTGCACGACTCATGGCCATTCTCAGAATTCCATATGCACTGGTACACAATATGCAATTCCTGTACAAGAGAAGACATTTTAATTGAAATTTGCTGCTTAATGAATAAAGACTGTATTGCAATGCCCTAGTTATGAAGAAGAACGATCCAGTGTTCCTTTGAACATGGATGGATGCATGTAGGCACTACAATATCGTATGTATGCAAATGTCATGTTATATGTACCGATGTACATATAACTGATCAGTGTTCTATCAGATAATGACGATGGAATATATACCTGAATACCGGTTGGGTAATTAATGTGGGGCTCATTGTATTTAGAAGGTGTAGTTTATCCACTAATGAGAATGTAAGTTAGAAGTTCACTCATCATATCTTACAGACATTAAATACTGAACTAGCACCAGATGGTATCTTCTATGATCTATTAAAGGCACTTGACTGATTGGTATGCAGTGTAGTCTTAAACAAACCAAGGTTTTATAGGGTTGACGTTACGGCAGAAAAAAAAAAATGGATAAAGTCAATCAGTGGTGATTCACGTTTTTGGTTCCCCAAGTCCCAAGTTTGAATCTTAGTTCCGCTATTTTCCCGCATATATGCAAACTATCATCCGTCTAGTATACAAAAAACAGAATTAATTCTTTTTTTGCGGATGACATATCAATTGTTATCAATCCTGGCATACATACAACAACTGAACGAATGTTAAGCAGTGTTCATAACAGTACCATTGACTGGTATTTTGCGAAAGATCTCACATTTAAATGTAGGTAGAAGCTACATGTTCTTTCCTCAAAATGTAGATTTACTACACCATCATAAATGTAACACATGGTGAGGAAATAATAAATATGGTGGAAGTTTGAATACTTTTAGGTGTCTAAATTAATGAAATTTTAAAGTGAAGAATCCACGTTCTGACACTCCTAAAATAACGTATATCAACCACATTTTTCTGAGAATCATTGCAAATCGTGAGAATAAACAAATTACAAACTTGCCATATTTTGCAAAACTTCATTCAATAATGTCAAGTGGAACAAACTTTTTAGGTAATTCATCTTTAAGAAAGACTTCATTGCCGAAAAACAAGCTCTGAAAATATTATGTCTACTCATCCATGATCATCTACTAAACATCTATTTTAAGAGTAGACTTTCGACGACAGCTTCACAATATATTTACTTCCTCATTAATTACGTTGAAATAATCCTCAGGAGTTGGGAAGGAGCAATGACGCACATAATTACAAAACCAGAAGGTGAAGTGATGTTCATTAATCTACATTACTGTTGCGTTCAGCATGGTCCTGCATCCAAATTTTTTTATCGCTTACCCAATGATATAAAATGTCTGCCAGACAGCAAAATAAAATTAGAAAACAAGCTTAAAAAGTTTCCTTTTCACAATTCCACCTATTCCGCAGAAGATTTTCTATTATTATAAGCGGGGAAGGTGGTGGTTAAGAATGACTAACTCATCTCTGCATACTGAAAAGAAGTAGAGGTTCAGCATGTAGCCACATTCACAAATAATATTGTGATGTGAATGTCTACTCTACATATACATCTACACTCCGCAATCCACCATACGGTACGTGGCGGAGGGTACCTCATACCACAACTAGCATCTTCTCTCCCTGTTCCACTCCCAAACAGAACGAGGGAAAAATGACTGCCTATATGCCTCTGTATGAGCCCTAATCTCTCTTATCTTTGTGGCCTTTCCGCGAAATATATGTTGCCAGCAGTAAAATTGTACTGCAGTCAGCCTCAAATGCTGGTTCTCTAAATTTCCTCAGTAGCGATTCACGAAAAGAACGCCTACTTTCCTCCAGAGACTCCCACCCTAGTTCCTGAAGCATTTCCGTAACACTCGCGTGATGATCAAACCTACCAGTAACAAATCTAGCTGCCGGCCTCTGAATTGCTTCTATGTCCTCCCTCAATCCGACCTGATAGGGATCCCAAACGCTCGAGCAGTATTCAAGATTAGGTCGTATTAGTGTTTTATAAGCGGTCTCCTTTACAGATGATCCACGTCTTCCCAAAATTCTACCAATGAACCGAAGACGACTATCCGCCTTCCCCACAACTGCCATTACATGCTTGTCCCAATTCATATCGCTCTGCAATGTTACCCCCAAATATTTAATCGACGTGACGGTGTCAAGCGCTACACTACTAGTGGAGTATTGACACATTACGGGATTTTTTTTATATTCATCCGCATTAATTTACATTTATCTATATTTAGAAATAGCTGTTATTCTGTACACCAATCACAATTCGTGTCCAAGTGATCTTGCATCCTCCTACAGTCACTCAACGACGACACCTTCCCGTATACCCGTACACCACAGCATCATCAGCAGACAGCCGCACATTGCTATCCACCCTATCCAAAAGATCATGTATGTAGACAGAAAACAACAGCGGACCTACCACACTTACGTGGGCACTCCACATGATACCATCACCTCCGATGAATACTTACCATCGAGTACAGCGAACTGGGTTCTATTACTTAGGAAGTCCTCGAGCCACTCACATACTTGGGAACCAGTCCCATATGCTCGTACCTTAGTTAGCAGTCTGCAGTGGGGCACCGTGTCAAACGGTTTCCAGAAGTCAAGGAATATGGCATCCGTCTGACACCCTTCATCCATGGTTCCCAAGATATCATGTGAAAAAAGGGCGAGTTGGGTTTTGCAAGAGCGATGCTTTCTAACGCCCTGCTGATACATGGACAGCAAATTCTCTGTCTCAAGGGAATTCATTATATTCGAACTGAGAATATGTTCGAGAATCTTGCAACAAACCGATGTTAAGGATATTGGTCTGTAATTTTGAGGATCCGTCCTTCTACCCCTCTTATATACAGGCGTCACCTGCGCTTATTTCCAGTGGCTCGGGACTTTACGTTGGGCAAGAAATTCGCGATAAATGCAAGCTAAGTAAGGAGCGAATGCAGTAGAGTACTCTCCATTAAACCGAATTGGAACCCCATTACGACCTGGCGATTTATCTATTTTCAACCCATTCATCTGACTCGTTCCACAGCATTACGATTTACAGTGAAAATAATCCATGGAACATGAAACTAAATAGCTCGGTAACTATTACAGTTCCCAAATAATAGCCCTGTCCGGCCCTGTTCTAAAATGGTTCAAATGGCTCTGAGTACTATGGGACTTAACATCTACGGTCATCAGTCCCCTAGAACTTAGAACTACTTAAACCTAACCAACCTAAGGACGTCACACAACACCCAGCCATCACCAGGCAGAGAAAGTCCCTGACCGCACCGGGAATCGAACCAGGGAACCCGGGCGTGGGAAGCGAGAACGCTACCGCACGACCACGAGATGCGGGCTGCCCTGTTCTTTTTAGGAACTCATCCACCAATGTGCTTTTAGGAAAGGAACAAACGCTAACGCCATGCAGTCTACATTGGACCAGAAGTAACTTTAGGGGAAAACAATAGCAAGGCTGTTTCGGGCTTCTCGTGTTACACCTTACATGATCACTGAGAGGGGAAGGACCGTTGACAAATGAACAGCGAGAGGCGCCGGCGGCCACAGCGGGCTTTGCATTTTAAATGCCGTGCGACTGGCGTTTCCATCAGCCACGGTTATTAACGAAGAAAATTAAAACCCCCGAAAAAAAATTATGTATTCATCGAAAGCCGCCATGTTACACGCTGGCCGAAGTCGCGCTGAGGCCCGGAGTGCAGCCTTCGATTCCATTGATTAGGAATCGCGCTCGGAGTTTTTCGCATTTTGACCTCCACAAAAGGAACGCCGTGTAACGTGATTTATATTCAAATTGTCGGGAAAATTGGCTGGCACAGTCTGAATTGGCTCCGCGCTATTTGCTGCGGCGAGTTTCCCTGGGATGTGAACGTTGCTATTCAAATTCTTTTCAAAACTGTAAACAGAACGGCAGCGGAATATTCTCCAGTTGGAGTTTTACATCTGTACTCGAAATAGAGAACTCGAACTTTTTCCAAGTGCTTTCCGGGAACCACGCAAATAGCAGTAGGTTGTATCGTGAGCATAGCGGTAGGATCTGCAAACAAATGTGAGAACGTCTTACATTTGCCATCGGCCGGTGTAACATCTCCGATTCTGCATAACATACTGCTGTTATTACTATAGTGTTAATATGAATGGGAACCTTGAAATTTAGATAAAGATATATGGAAGCAAATGAATTGCAAAAGGATGTATTCAATGCGTGTGAAGATAAATTGTTGTTATTGTTCGCTACCAACTTCTATGTCAATTTTACGGTGTTTGAAACATTTAGGCGACAGAGGACGTATCTGCCAACAGTGAACAAGAGGTGTCATGAGCACAGGTATACCTGAAGTAAAGTGGACAAAACTGCATAGATTCTTAGAAATAGCTGCCGAGAGGCAGCCACAGATGTAACGACGACCTGGGGGAAGTGGAGGATGGGACTGAGAAGTCAATGGATCTAAGACAAACGCCACGCAATCTGCTATCTAATGAACCGTAAAGAGACAAGCGCTTCATTCGAGTATATGACGGTTTCCATCTTATGGCAAAATCAGTATTGAATGTAGTCAAAACGTGTCACTTTTTTCGATAATACCTGGCCGATGCATATCACGATTCATTTTAATTATCCTACTTTTATTACTATTTTCAGTAGAAATTGTTTCGTGTCTACTGTTCATGCTTCAACACCTGCCCTGCCGACAAGCGCAATATGAACATTAATGGCTTGCTCTTGCCACAAGTACTTGGATGTACTAACCATCCTTAAAACATGGTACTCCTAATACACTCCTGGAAATGGAAAAAAGAACACATTGACACCGGTGTGTCAGACCCACCACACTTGCTCCGGACACTGCGAGAGGGCTGTACAAGCAATGATCACACGCACGGCACAGCGGACACACCAGGAACCGCGGTCTTGGCCGTCGAATGGCGCTAGCTGCGCAGCATTTGTGCACCGTCGCCGTCAGTTCTACCATTCCTAGACCGGCAAGGAAACTTGCTGTTCCAACATGACAATGCACGTCCGCATGTATCCCGTGCCACCCAACGTGCTCTAGAAGGTATAAGTCAACTACCCTGGCCAGCAAGATCTCCGGATCTGTCCCCCATTGAGCATGTTTGTGACTGGATGAAGCGTCGTCTCACACGGTCTGCACGTCCAGCACGAACGCTGGTCCAACTGAGGCGACAGATGGAAATGGCATGGCAAGCCTTTCCATAGGACTACATCCAGCATCTCTACGATCGTCTCCATGGGAGAATAGCAGCCTGCATTGCTGCGAAAGGTGGATATACACTGTACTAGTGCCGACATTGTGCATGCTCTGTTGCCTGTGTCTATGTGCGTGTGGTTCTGCCAGTGTGATCATGTGATGTATATGACCCCAGGAATGTGTCAATAAAGTTTCCCCTTCCTGGTACAATGAATTCACGGTGTTCTTATTCAATTTCCAGGAGTGTATTTCAACTAATTAGTCAGAAAATGAAATAGATGCTAATGTAATGTTGTTCAGTACACGAACCTCAGTCATCAGTATATATATTAGCGTTTACATCCCTTACATCGTGTATTGTATTGCAAAGAGTGTCCATACTAGCATTATACTGCTGATGCCTCGGCGAATGCTGCTGAGCCAATCACACAATAGTAACTTAATACAGTGTTGGTCACCGTTTGAAGTCCGATACAGTATGTATACTGCGTGACGTCGATTCGTCGGGTCTTTGGAGGTTGCTGGAGGTATGTGGGACGAGAAGTGTAAGAAAACGTCCTGCACTTCCTGTAAATTATATACGGGTGATGTGAAAGCGCAGAGCTAGTGGCTGACAGCGTCTTCGATGTGTTATATAGCGTACAAATCATGAAAATGTGGTTGCCAAGAGATCAATGTGGTTCAGCTCCTCAAACTACTGTACCACTATTGTGGCTTTGCAATACCGTCAGTTATAATGATGGAAGATTCCCTTACCATCAGATAAGATACGATATATGAAGTGATACAGGTGGTCTGCAGTAACGTACAGGAAATACACAATTGTCATGATGCCCTCGATTGCTATCATAAATAGGATAAAGGTCCATATGAATTTACATCTGGGAATTATACAACTATAACCATTCTGCTTCCATGGTGAAGTGCATGTTTCGAGCAGTGTGGATAGGGTGTTACACAGACACGACCATCGACTTAGTGCGACAAGAAAAGTGATCCATTCGGCTGGTTGACATGTTTCCATTTATTCACGGTCGAATCTCGTTAATTCTCGGCCCACTGAAATCGTAATAATCGATGTTGTGAGGTCATTATGGGAACACAGCCTACCTTATAATCCTATGTTCGACAACATGTGCTGAACGTTGTGCCCTGTAACACATGTGCTTGTTGATACACAGTACTGCGTTGTCAGCTCTGCCACAGATAGACGCCTATTCTGTTTTCCAATGCTGGAAAGCCTCCGGCCTCCACGTTCTGTAATGATGTGTGCAGTACCTTGTCACCTACTTGTCACTTCATCGTGCTTTCATCACTTTCCACAGACCATCTCGACAACAGCATCCCAGGCGCGAAAACATGACTGTCTTGCCTTTGTGAAAGTCGCTTACGTTAGTGGAAATAATCCATTGTTTCTCTGGAAGCAGAGTTGGCATGTTTCAGAAAGTATGTTGATTTGCTGCTGGAGCCTTGCAAGTAGCATTGCAGCTGAAGACTAAACAAGGTTTGAGAAAGAAACACAAGGCGTACAGTTACACCATTATATACACTCCTGGAAATTGAAATAAGAATACCGTGAATTCATTGTCCCAGGAAGGGGAAACTTTATTGACACATTCCTGGGGTCAGATACATCACATGATCACACTGATAGAACCACAGGCACATAAACACAGGCAACAGAGCATGCACAATGTCGGTACTAGTACAGTGTATATCCACCTTTCGCAGCAATGCAGGCTGCTATTCTCCCATGGAGACGATCGTAGAGATGCTGGATGTAGTCCTATGGAACGGCTTGCCATGCCATTTCCACCTGGCGCCTCAGTTGGACCAGCGTTCGTGCTGGACGTGAAGACCGCGTGAGACGACGCTTCATCCAGTCCCAAACATGCTCAATGCGGGACAAATCCGGAGATCTTGCTGGCCAGGGTAGTTGACTTACACCTTCTAAAGCACGTTGGGTGGCACGGGATACATGCGGACGTGCATTGTCCTGTTGGAACAGCAAGTTCCCTTGCCGGTCTATGGATGGTAGAACGATGGGTTCGATGACGGTTTGGATGTACCGTGCACTATTCAGTGTCCCCTCGACGACCAGTGTAGGAGATCGCTCCCCACACCATCATGCCGGGTGTTGGCCCTGTGTGCCTCGGTCGTATGCAGTCCTGATTGTGGCGCACTCCTGCAAGGCGCCAAACACGCATACGACCATCATTGGCATCAAGGCAGAAGCGACTCTCATCGCTGAAGACAACACGTCTCCATTCGTCCCTCCATTCACGCCTGTCGCGACACCACTGGAGGCGGGCTGCACGATGTTGGGGCGTGAGCGGAAGACTGCCTAACAGTGTGCGGGACCGTAGCCCAGCTTCATGGAGAAGGTTGCGAATGGTCCTTGCCGATACCCCAGGAGCAACAGTGCCCTAATTTGCTGGGAAGTAGCGGTGCGGTCGCCTACGGCACTGCGTAGGATCCTACGGTCTTGGCGTGCATCCGTGCGTCGCTGCGGTCCGGTCCCAGGTCGACGGGCACGTGCAGCTACCGCCGACCACTGGGGACAACATCGATGTACTGTGGAGACCTCACGCCCCACGTGTTGAGCAATTCGGCGGTACGTCCACCCGGCCTCCCGCATGCCCACTTTACGCCCTCGCTCAAAGTCCGTCAACTGCACATACGGTTCACGTCCACGCTGTCGCGGCATGCTACCAGTGTTAAAGACTGCGATGGAGCTCCGTATGCCACGGCAAACTGGCTGACACTGACGGCGGCGGTGCACAAATGCTGCGAAGCTAGCGCCATTCGACGGCCAATACCGCGGTTCCTGGTGTGTCCGCTGTGCCGTGCGTGTGATCATTGCTTGTACAGCCCTCTCGCAGTGTCCGGAGCGAGTAAGGTGGGTCTGACACACCGGTGTCAATGTGTTCTTTTTTCCATTTCCAGGAGTGTATTTACTGTTTGATAAGTATAAACCTGGTTTAATTCATATGTTTTCAGTGATGGAAATACGAGAATCAACTAACAGAGTTATATGATCGAATGAATTGATTTACCACGAACATTACGTGTTGTGTATACTGAGTGGACAGTCCAACCTGATCGACTGTTAACTCTAGAGAAGCAGGTTTTTCCCGAGTATGAAATGAGTAGAAATCTTTCTCACGTACTGGCAAGAAGCTGGATTCTGTAGAGACGCTAACATGTTGTACTGGGTCACATACACAAAGACTACGTTTCCGAGCCTATTCCGTTGGTAAAGGTAAAGAGAGCAAGTGTGTTCACTAAACAACGAATGAGGAAGACTTCTCACTTCCTTACTTGGAAAAAGAGGTGCTAGCTCGCATAGGTAAGAAGCCTTCTATTAGCAGTCGATAAGAAGCTCACGTGCAGGTTGTCACCCACAGTACTGTTTGTAATGTAATACGGCAACACTTTAACTGTAGCTAGACCCCTGAAGTACGCTGAAAATACAAATTCTAACAACCGTAGACATTTCATTTGGCACCATTTTAAGCAATTGAAAGCTCTGTTCCTGTATTGTTGATTCGGACTTTCCTGTGTACATGCTTACGGGAAAAACACAGAACGTGGTACTGTTGCGAATTATTTTATTGATCTGAGGGAAAAATTTGTTACAAAAGGAATCGTATCATTCTGTACTGATTGGAATGTATTTACTAAGGTACATACGACTTTGAGAAGATTGGGATTAATGTAAAGATTGAACATATGTTACTTTATTGTGTTCGCCTTTAATTAGGCACTATGGGTTCAGCACTGACATCCAGATCAGGAATTTCTTCATATTTGTATGAAATTTTGTCACATTCTGTTAATGAATTTGAAAAGACGAAAATAATTTTATCAACACTAATCTGTAATCAATTTTCTTTCAGAATAAATTTTCAAGTTGAGTAACATATTTCAGTTTCTACAGTGCTGATCTGACGTAACTGTAAGTAATAATATATTTTCATATTTATTACTGAGCGTTCAGTAACTCAGATTATCCTACATCAAAATCCGTCTCCCATTACCTGATGAACATGCTTTTCTACGACAGATAAATTTTGTGTAATCAAATTTATCTTAGATAAATTTTGTGTAATCAAGTTTGCATCGTATGTGAATCTCTGTAGTCAGTAGCAGCTCAGATATTGAGAGATGCCTTTCCTTCTTTTTCTATGGCAGTAGTTACACGATATTTTCCATTGCGACGCATGTAAGCCAATTACTGCAGACACGAGTTTTCGGTTTCACAGGGTCGACTGACAGGGTGGAGTTTAATTATTGTCAGAACAGACAGTGTTGGTTCAGCCGGAGCACATTTAATTCACATCCAGAAAGTAAGAATTGTTTCTCATTCTGACAAACAGATTTCATTCTCAACTGTAAACGGGAGGTGGCCTTACGCCACATTTCTTTTCTATGAATATAATCTTTTTGGTATGCTGCAGTTTACATTCATAAAGTGACTATACATTCAGAAAGAGACAGTCAAGAAGCAAAGTAAACAAGTGGAGATTCACATAATTCTTATCTTTTTTTTAAGATAACTTTCAACAGGATGTCGTACCACAATTCTCAAGTAAAAGGTATTTAACAAGGGGAAGTTAAATCAAAATTATTATTGTATTCAGTTAACGAGTTCAAGATAGTATAATGGCAAAGCCTTTTCACTAAATGTTACACAAAATTTAACGATATGCACCTGTTCTTTTTAATGGATGATGTTAATTGTGATTTACGAGACAAACACAAACATGGTTCAAGTGGTTAAAATGGCTCTGAGCACTATGGGACTTAACATCTGTCGCCATCAGTCCCCTAGAACTTAGAACTACTTAAACTTAACTAACCTAAGGACATCACACACACCCATGCCCGAGCCAGGATTCGAACCGGCGACCATAGCAGTGACGCGGTTCCGGACTGAGCACCTAGAACCGCTAGACCACCGCGGCCAGCAAACGCAAACGTGGGAAAATACAAAAAAGCCCTTCTTCCAAGAAAAGTGAAATGCTCCAAACCTAATTACTTAACAGTAAAAGGAAGTTACCTATTTTATATATCTGTCAAATTCATATTCTTAACAAAATTCAAGCTTAAAACACAAATTACATACTCAATAATAATTATTAGTGATGATGACTGAAATTAATTATGTAAGAAATACAGTTTAAAGAAGAGATCAAATAGCACTATCAGAAACACAAAGTTAACATTTCAACATACTGGAAAATATTTTCTGTAC